>NW_028301024.1:900000-980000 GCF_049000335.1 Polistes dominula
ATCCGTTGAAATTCGATCTATATTTATAATCTTTATTATCGATGCGATAATATTCATGCCTATAGTTTTTTTACAACGTGTCATATCTTTTCTATTTAAAAATGTTTTTATTTTATTGAAAAATTTATAATAAATTCTTTATTTTGCAAAGATTATAATAAAAAATTATGAAGTACATAGAATATATAATAATTGTATTGTCTGAAATATTTAAAAAAAGAAGGATTACTAGGTACATCAGAGAAAAAGAATTAGAGAACACTGTAGGATACATTAGGAGCAGCTGACAAATTCAATTCAAAAGCAAGTAAATTACTTTCACATTTTTATTTTGCTTCTTTATAAAATATATTTGATGCATAAAGACAAAATATGTCTATTAAATTTGATTTTTATATGTTTTTATGAAAAATATCCAAAGAGGTGTACTGACCCATGCATATATGAAAATTATATTATAAATTGTGATATTTGCGTATTTAAGGAACTTATACTAATTTTTCAATAAAATAAAAACATTTTTAAGATGTTGAACGCCCAGCGTGAATCGGTGAAGCTTACCACAGGGCTGAAATTTGAAACACGTAATGTACACAGTTCGATAAGCTGAGAGAGCGATACGATTCAAGGCATCTTTTAGATTTTTCGTTGTTTAGGTCTTTATTTAGACGAGAGTATTTAGAAAGATAAGTTTGTGTTCCAAAGAATAAAGACGAGATATGTTATAAATAATAAGGGTCTCGAAGTGTGGCAGGCTATAGAGTTGGAAAAACATTTCTATAGAATATCTCTATTAGATCTCTCATTGCATTTAACCAGAACCTTCGTTCCGTCCAGCAGTATTTTCCATATATTTTTCGTAATGTCTTTATTTTGTCTATCTTAAAATGTTTTTTATACAGCGCAAGAATGTAGATAAAAACGGGAAATTAAAAAGCATACTAACAAAAAAAATTTTATACGTAATTTTTAAAAAAAGGATAATTTATTTTTACCTAATTTCTGACGAATTATATTTCCTTTGATAAACATCCTACCATTTTGGTGACTATTTATTACTGTCGCATTCAGCATTCCGTTTTTATTGCTTGAATTGTGAAAAGTGCACTTTTTATCAGCTATTACACCCAGAGACCATACTGGTGACCTTTATTATATATAGTAATAATATTATAATAAATAAATCCTACAATTATCTTACTCTTAAAACTGTCCATTCGTTTCATTCTCTCGAAACTTAGATTTTTGAAAGTTTCACTTCTAACACGTGTGATCTGCACACATGATTTTTTTTTAAGTGAAAACTTCTTTAGAATGGGTGTGATTTGAAAAAAATGAAACGCGGTGACGTAGTGGGGAAATGATACTGGGATGTAGTAGGAAAACGAAACCGTGATGTAGTGGGGAAAGGAAACGAATGGTACAGTGGGGAAAGGAAACGGACGATGTAGTGGGGAAAAAGAGAAAAAGAGATAAACATATAGGATTGAGCCTGCGAGAGAATGAGACAGAATATAGCTATACAGTTTTTCCAATTCTCGGTCTTTGATTCGTAGTCCCACTTCTGGCTACTAAGCTTTGTATATGTGTGTGTTTGTGTGAAGCTGCATACTACGAAGCGTGTACTCATATAATTTCGATACCAAACCTGTTTGTAGATAGGAGCAATAGAAGGGTAGAAAAATAAACAGAGATATGCGTGTAGGTAGGCGACAAAAGAATAAGGTATGAACGAACCAACGGTCGAAATAAAAAATCATACCGGTGATCTTTATTATATATGGTATTAATATTATAATAAATAAATCCTACAATTATGTTACTCTTAAAACTGTGCATTCATCTCATTCTCTCGAAACTTAGATTTCTGAAGGTTTCACTTCTAACACGTGTGATCTGCACACATGATTTTTTATTTTTTTATTTTATTATTTCTCTCCGATTTCTCGGGCATATCAGCATGTCAGGCAGGACTCTTGCCAGGTCTGACAGCTTTAATCTCCTGAATTTAGGAGTGCTCTGGTTATGTTGCATGTTTTTAATATAAACGCCTTTTGTATTTCTTGGTGTATATTTGGGTTTAGTTGTAATTGTGTGAGATGTGGTTTAAAATTATTCGGTTTAATGCCAGTTGCTAATATGATGAAAGGGATGATGTGTACCTTTTTTTGTTTCCATACTCTGTGTATTTCTTGTGCAAGTGGTGTGTATTTTTCTATTTTTTCTCTGTATTTCTGTGTGATGTTGATGTCGTTTAGTACTGAGATGTCTATTAGGTATGTTGTCTTGTCTTCTTTGTTTGTAAATGTGATGTCAGGTCTGTTGTATTTTACTGTTTTGTCTGTGTGTAATGTTGTGTCCCAGTATAGTTTGTACTTTTCGCTATCTATTATTGTTGTTGGTGTGTATTTGTAGTATTCTCCAGTTTGTGGAGTTGTTGGACTGAGAAAAAATAAAAAACTGCGATGCGGAGGATCTTCCTGTTAAAATTAAGAGCTGATATTTGGTGAGAATTTTTTTAGGTGTCTAGCAACCCATTTTTCCGTGGCACTTGTAAAAAAAAAATAATTGATTTTTTTGGCCCACCCTAATGTTCCCATAATTATGAAAGTGGTCCAAGTCAAAATTAAAAAAAAAAAGAGTTTATCAGTTATTACGCACCACATTATTTTAAACTAAATAAATTCAATGTAATTTTTACGATATTATCAAAAATGAATCGTTAGATAATGTTTGTTACTTCAATATTTTATAGAATTCATGTAGTGTTCAAATATAAATCTTTAAATATCTCGAAACAAGAGATATATGACTTAGACCACTTTCATAATTATGGGCATATATATGAATTTACAAGAAAAGCGAGTAGTTAAAGTATGAAATTGAAGTTTAATACTATTAATAAGGAAAATATTCTTCGATTTCGTTTTAGTAACTGTCTATACTGCACTGTAATAAATTCAGAGACAGAAAATGTCTCTGAATTTGTGTGTATTTGTTTTAACGCCTTCCAAGGAAAAGTTATCTAATCTCTTAATAGAGTTTTTTTTGTTGATTTAAGGGATCAAATTATAATATTTTCTTTGAAAACTACGAAAATAAAAATAAAATAAGCGCGGATAATGAGTACTCGTATATCCGTTCCTATATCTTCCTGTTATATGAAAACAAATATTCTGTTACTTGTGCTGTTCTATCAACTTTAATTAATCCTCCGAGCGTCAAAGTCTTCAGGAATCTATGTGTGAATGATAGTGAGGATACAGATAATCAAATTGAAGTTCGTTGATTAGTGTAATAGTATAGTATTAGTTAGTTCGTGTATTCCCCTTTCTATAACTTGTTTCAGAAAGCAGTATCGTATGTTAATAAAAACAACAATGCGAAAATTTAATGAAAAAAACACACGCTGAGAAAAATAAAGTGATATTAATTTTCAGTTTATGAATAAATTATTATCGTATTTTTTAAAATAATAATGTAATATAATAAATTAAAAAATTATTATTTTTTAGATAATAAAGCAAAAAGAAATAACAGATAGGTTAGGAATTGTTTGCACATTGCGACATGGTGTATATACGAAGCCCATAGAAGAGCATGACTAACAAAAAATCTGTTTTTAAAAGACATAAAGAAATAAGAACGAGTTTAAGAGCACTCTTTGCTTGCTTTTTTTTTATTTTCATATTTTTTGAAGAAGACGGGCTCGAGCCTTCGTTAGGTATAGTTCGTGCGTGTCATGTTCTCATGCGTAGCATAAGCGAGACTGCTCATGTCAGTGAAATAATAAAAGCCGCAGAAGGCTTCGGCTTCGTAGTGGGTTGCGATCGTGAAAGAATTCTCTACGTATCCGAGTCAGTCTCACAAACTCTTAATTACTCTCAGGTAAATGAAGGTAAGCACTCCGTATATCCTGGACCAGGAAATGCCATCATCTATTGAGTTACCATCGTGACAAATAGCCACATATTCCAGGCGTCCAACTTCTCCTATCAATAAAAAAAGATCAACAGAAGATGACAACAAAGTCAAAAAACATCTACGATCGGAAAGAGTTTTTTATACCGCGAACAAATACTCAATTTTAAGTTCAAGCGTGAACGTAGATAAACTGACAAATAATCAACCACCAAAAGTGCCTCTGTCTCTTTCTATCTACATAGGTAATGTAATTGACATTTAATGTCAAACAAATCCAACAAAACAAACAAAACAGTCAATCCGTGTTGTTTTGCAGAACGTACATGACTCTCTTGGTCTGGATGATCTTAAAAACGAATTTCAAAAGCTTGAAAAGCTCAGAAACTTCTAAAAATCTGAATAAATTAGAAAAACTAATCAGACAGCAAGGTGAACAATTAAATAACCATATTTCATTGTTAACGGTAAAAGTAAGTAAATTTTCATCAATTAGAGTAAATTATGAAGACATTACGTATTACCCTTTGAAATGTCAATGACCTTATACAATAAAAACTTGAGTTGAAATCTTTTTTAACAATAAACCTACCGATATTTCATGTATACCTATTCCTACCATGAGCAGTCAAATGATCACTTCAAAAAGAATATTTATCTTAATATAAAATGAGATTTTAACCAATTGGATAGTAAAAAAATATTTTTTTCTATTTAGAAAAATTTTATTTACATTTATGTATTTTCAGCTCATTTTTTACGAATTACACTATTCTGTATTTCACATTTTCCACATACGTATTTTTTACATTAATACAAGTTTTGTTAGTCTTATTAACTTTACAATATCTTATTTCACAAAATTTCCGTCCAGATAAATTTTTAGCTGTATTTGTAATTTTTTTTGATAAACATTCTTTGCTTAGCTGTCTTTCCTTCTGATATTTGGTCCCAAGCTCTTCTACCAATTAAAATAAAAATTCTTACCTCGAAACTTCTTCACCCATTGTTTCTTTTTATAAAATCCAAGCATTTATTCTGGCTAAATCTAAGATATTACATAATACCTGTAAAGATCATATTTGACATTTATATTTCATACTTTATGTTCTTGTCATTTGATCAATTACATCTACACCGAATTCTGTGTTATTGTAAAATTTAATTATCTCTGGTATACTGGTGTCACTTTTTTTAGTTTCAACGGATGAATGCATTGAACAAAGTATCTTTTTTATTGGATTTAGTTTTCTAAAGTTTAAGAATAAAATCGTTCAATTTATATAATATTGTTAGAGAGAAGTGTATCATATTAACCTTTGCCTGTTTCGCTAATTTTGATAGCTCCTTTTTATTTCTGCAAATAGTTCCAACAAGCATCTTTTTTCTAGTGTTTGTTGCTTGAATTTTACTCGCTAATTACACGCTTGTAAAAAAATTGTCAGTTGTTATATTTCTCTCATGGTCCATATATGGTTCTGCTAATTTCAAAGTTACAAACTCCCCAAATGAGACCAATGATTCTCTCCCTTCATCTTTTCTTAAATATGAAAAGCCATTTATTATAAATATATTTTTTACTTACATAGGAGGCTAAAGAGAATTTTATCCCATATTTATCTGGTTTATTGGGTTTTTATTGAGTAAATCTATAACGTGCTTTGGTTGGAAACAATTGTTCATCTATAGAAAGATATGATCCTGGTTTATAACAGTTTTGACTGTTTACGATAAATTTGTACCAAATTTCAGAGATCAAAGCGAACTTATCGTTTTATAAACGTTGGCTTTATTGATTTCTGTTATCAAACTGAATAAATTTCATGATTTCTGTAAATTCATTTCGGCTCATAGTTGCGATAAAAATGACGGACCCCATTTCTTGTTCCATAAATGTAATAGATCCATATTTTTAGACCTATATATGCCACGTGCATATAGAAGTCCAATAAATGCTTATAATTTTGCAATAGATAAATTCCATTTTGTTTTCAATACTCGAAATGCCTCTAAATGCGTATATTTTATTACATTTTCTTTTCTTACATTACATGTTACGATAAATAATCAAGAAAAATTCCAATTCAACTCTTCCTTTGATAATATTTCGTTTAGCATATCATGTCTGTTGCAAAAGCAGTAAAGTCCGTGGTATATACTTGGGAATAAATAGACTCAAAACGGAATTCCCAACAAGAACGGAATCAGTAAAAAATAGAAACAATAATTTAATTTCCAATGCAACAGGGGTATTAAAAAACTGGAAAAATTATTTTGACCAATTATTGAATGTAGAATTCGAGAACGACCAGGAAATAGAGAATTTCAAGTTCCACACAGCGGAACCTATAGTTAGCAAACCGACTTTTTTAGAAGTAAAAAGCGCAAATAAAAAGCTAAAAAATCACAAATCACAAGTTAACGACTCGATTCCTGCGGAGCTAATAAAATGGGGGAAGGGGGGAAGTAGATTGACTGAAGAAATTTTTAACTAATTAAATTAACTAACTAAATTACTAATTAAATTAATATAGAATAAGAAAGCATGGTCGGAACAATAGAAAGAGTCGACTATAGTTCCAATCTTTAAAAAAGACGACAAAATAAATTGTAGTAATTACCGGGGTACTTCACTCTTACCAACGTACTATAAAATCTTATCGAATATCTTACTAGCGAGGATAGTACCGTATGCGGACGAGATAATAGAGGATCATCAGTGCGGTTTTACGAGAAATAAATCAACTACAGACCAGATCTTTACCATTCGGCAAATCTTAGAGAAAAAATGGGAATATAATCAGTCGGTACACCAACTTTATGTCGATTTCCAAAAAGCATACGATTCAATAAAACGGAAAAAAATGCTCGAAATCTTAATACGACAGGGAATATACCAAGAGGGGATACCAAAAAAATTGGTCAACCTGGTTCAACTTTGTTTAAAGGAAACTAAGGGTAAAATGAGAATAAGGAATCAAATGTCGGAAACTTTTAGTATTCATAACAGCTTAAAACAGGGGGACGCATTGTCACCTCTTATGTTTAATTTAGTGCTGGAATTTGCTGTCAAAGAACTGCAAAAAAGTAAAGGTGGTCTATAACGATACAGTAACGTTGTATACAAGAAATTTTAAACAAAATTTCAAAAACGGACATTCGACCGCGCGTGGTAAGTTTAGTGTTAATAAATAATGATATTCAGATAATATTGATATTCGAAATGCAATTTACCGATATCTTATAATCAATAGTTTCAAGGTGCACTGCACGCATCATCTCAATGAATAGACACATAAAAGTAAAGTAATTATTATTAAATCTAGTATAAAACATGATGAACTTGCGCCCTACAAACAAAACCATCTATAATCAACAAGTATTATGATAGACGATTAGCATAGCCTGCTCAACATCTTTGCAATTTACTGCCCTTTTAGACACAATATCTAAAAAGAAGAATTTGATCTCTTCTTTGGAAGTTTAGATCCCAAATACACAACTAAGGGTGATCTAAATGCTAAACATAAACTTTGGAGCAATAGAATCGTAACAGCAAGGAAAAGAGTTTTCTCAAGAAGCGTCAAAGCCAACAAACTAACGCATATTCATTCAGATCAGCTACATATTGGCCAACTGATATCAACAAACTCCCAGGCTTACTCGATTTCTTCATTATTCCAAATATATCTCTTCGATATTTTCAAGTTTGCTCTTTATTTGACCTTTCCTTTGATCACTCTCCAATCATATTGACAATAAATACAACAATCATCGAAAATAACCCTTCCATCTTCATATACAACAGACTTATAAATAAGGATCATTTCCAGGAAACATTCAATACCTCTACCGCAATTGATCCACTATTAAAGACAAACGAAGATATTGACAATGCAGTAAGTTACTTAACGCGCAATATAATTGATGCAACTCGAATTTCTACATCTAGGGTTGATTACACATATAACAACGACTAAATCGAATATATCAGAAAAAATATTTTTTTTTATGTAGCTTTATTTAATGTCGCATCAACCAACGGGGATTATTAGCGACAAATATTTTTATAAAAAGAAAAGCTACGTAGACCTGGAAAAATTAGCTGAGAACAAGCATAAATTAAATAAAGCTACTAGAGTATTAAGAAAAACTCCACAAAACTTAAAAAATAGAGATCTCCAAAAATTTTTAATGAACTCAACTCCCATAGTAGACCCTTACTACCAGGCTTACAGGAAAGTCATTATCGGTTTTTTTAAAAAAACTACGTAATTTTCAAGAAAATGGAAAAAAAATATTTATTCAAAGTACATATTAGCCATTTGATTCTATACATCTTGTCCATCTTTCAGGCAATTTCTGGATGCTATTCCAAAAATAGTATATTACTCACCTAGGGAGAAAAGTATGGTATTCCGACCCGCGTAATATTGTCACCCTCGCCTTCGGCTCGGGTGACAAAAACTCGGGTCGGGATGTCATACTTTTCTCCCGTGGTGAGTATACATTTTTTTCTCACACCGGTATCGAAAGTTCGCTTGTAATTAAATAATAATATACTAATTTTCTTCCCGGGCAAAAAGTGCCTACTTTTCTCCCGCTGCACCTGTAAGAAACGAAGTTGCCGCTTTCCGCCTTCCTCTCTTCCCACTGTGTAAAACGAAGTTGCCGCTTTCTTACTATACTGTTCTAGGTATGTAATATACTATTTTATTTGTTGTCAATTAATACATTTACAATACATTATTGCGAAGATTATGCAAATTTTACAACAAGAAGGGGTCCAAGGGTGAAACCCCTGGTGGGGGCCTGAGGGCGAAGCTCCCAGAAGAAAAAAAATCAGAGGGTCCGGGGCACAGCCCCCGGCGGGGGTTGAGAGGGCGAAGCCCCCCACTTTCAAAGAATTTAAATATAAAAATAAAACAAAATATAAAAAAATTTTAAATAATTTTAATATAAAAATAAATAAAATATAAAATTAGATTCTATTAAAAATATAAATTATTGTTTAAGTTTGAAAAATATTTTTTTAAATAAAATTTAATTAATTAAATAGGGAGTTTATAAATTATTATTTTCTCACACCTGGATGGAAAGTTCGTATTTTGCTCCCTGTTTTCAGGGAGCAAAGTGCCACATTCCCGCCCGCTTGAATCTGTGCCAGGGAGAAAAGTGCCTCATTCCCTACCGCTTGAATGTAGTAACAAATTAGTGTGCATGCTTCTATTTTTTAGCGCATGCGTACTAGTTTCTTAACCTTAAAAATGTTTTAATAAATTACTGCTCATGCTTATATATATTATATATTATGATATATAATTAATGATTTTAATAACATGTGTTGTCTCATATATTTTATATTTTATTTATTTTTACAAGTTTTAAAGATATTTGTTTAGTTAAATATTACAAACATAAATAGGTTACTACGTATACATTTAGTTATTTACTTGATTATGAGAGTTGTATTTGTTATTATTTATTATAATCTGTTTAAACTTACAATTCTTGAAAGTGACAAAAGGTGTATTGACGGTCAAAGAATCAATCACTTCGTCCTCGATTTGAATTTCATTTAAATGCTTTTTTTGGACTCACACAGACTTACACACACAACCTCTTCGATTTTGTGTTTCACCAGGTTTCAGCAGTTCATAATACACCACGCCACTCTGGTCCCACCCAATACAGAGCATTGTCTTGCGACCAAAACGATTTGACCTTGGAGTCGATGGGCCGGCTTCGCCAGGTGATAACCATGATTTTTTGCGCTTAGGGTTTCCAAAATAAATCCACTTTTCATCACCCATCACTTTTCAATACAAAAATGACTTAAGATCATACCTTTAAAGCAGCATTTCACAGACGATTTTTCAATTTTCCATTTGCCCATCATTCAATTGATGTGGCACCAATTTTCCCATCTTTTGGAATTTTTCCATTGCTCGTTATCGGTCGCTAATCGTTTCTTGGGCCACATTTAACGCTTTTGCTAATTGTTTTTAAATTTGGGTTCGATCTTCATCTAATAACTCCTGCAGTTTCGCATCTTCAAACTTTTTCGGTCTATCAGAACGTTCTTTGTCTTGCACATCGAAATCACCACTTTTAAATTTTCGAAACTACGCCTTACAAGTTTTTAAGGTTAGAGTATGCTCACCGTAAGTTTCTACCAGCAAACGATGGCTTTCAGTTGCTTTTTTTTGATTAAATAAGAAAAGTAATGCGTGCTGCGAATGCACGTTTTCTGGCGTGAAACTTGACATTTTCAAAGAGGTATAAATCTATGACGTGTTACTTTCGCAAAGTATAATACGTATAGCTTTTGAAGCTTGATGTCAGTAAAATAAAATGACATATGTGTTAAATCGATAACATCTGTTAGAAAAACCGGTAATGACTTTTCGGTACACCTGGTATTTGCTTTGGGAGATAACAAGTCGCCCAACACAAGACATCCCGCCGCTTCACCAAACCACTTGGTGGATGGGCTTAAAGACCAGTAGACAAAGCAAATCTCTTCGTTTCACAACTGGCGAATATATTGAAATAATCTCCCTCCATTCACTCATCGAAGGAGAAGAAATTAGGAATTTTCTGAACGCACTATTTCAAATATCTCCACAAATTAAACCCCTTACTACGATTGAAGTCAAATTAACAATCGTTCCAAACGTTAATCCAAATGTTCTCCAAGACAAAACCTAATTACCGGAAAGATAATTAAAGAACTGCCAAAGTAGATATAATAACCCTTATTCGCATAAATCAGGGAAACTAGCACATGAAATTATTTTATATCAAAGAATCAGTCTTTTGTATATAATATTCAAATAGTTTAAAAAAAGGATAATTAATCGTCTCTTCGAAGCGCTAGATTCCCCAGCATTCCCTGGGCACGATTTCAAGAACGTCATTCCACAATCAAGCAAATTCATTGTATAACACTCGTCATTTATTATAAGATTTCGAACGAAAAAAATAATGTTCAACAGTATTCCTGGACATTAAATATTGGGTCTACAAGTAAGTTTCCAGCGTTTTTTCATAAAATTTGAGGGTTTATTCTGAAAAAATGGTTACATATTTTTCATTTGAAATATTGTCCATCGGAAAATACAATTTTTTCCCATCTTTCGGGCAATTTGTTAATTTCGGACCAAAAAAACGTTCTCGTCTTTTGAGCCCAAGAACGTATTGAGGCAATTTTTGATTCCCTCTACTGAAGTGAAGGGCATTCCGGTAAGAGCGCTCGTAAGAAAAATTACGGACTCGTGCCTGGTCTGATATTCTGGCCGTTTTTCCACCAATGCCCGTTTCAAACGAATTAGTTGGGTTCGATCCAATGGTCCTTTGATGGTTTGACCACTAGGAAGTAGTTCGTAGTATATGACACTCTTCTGAGCCCACCATATGCAGAGCATGACCTTATTCATGTGAATATTTCGCTTCGGCGTCGATTTGGTCGGCTCGCCAGGTTTTGCATATGTTTTTTTGCGTTTAGGATTATCATAATAGATCCACTTTTCGTCACCAGTGACAATACGATGCAGAAACAACTTTTTTTTATGCCGCTGCAGCAACATTTCTGACATGCAAAATCGCCGTTCGACATCTCTCGGCTTCAACTCGTACGGCACCCAATTTCCAACTTTTTGGATGAATCCCAAAGCTTTTAGGCGCAGGGAAATGGCTTGTTGTGTGACGCCCAATGATGCAGCAAGCTCTTCTTGAATTTGACACGGATTCTCATCCAGCAAAGCCTCCAATTTCTCGTCTTCAAAATTTTTCGGCTTTCTCTGAACGCTCTTGTCTTCAACGTCAAAATCACTATTTTTGAACCGTTTGAACCACTTACGACACGTCGATTCACCAATACATTCCACCCCGTAAGTTTCCAGAAGCAAACGATAGGCCTTATCTGCACTTTTCTTCATATTAAAGAATAGAAGCAGCGCTTCCCGCAAATGACGCTTATTTGGCACATAACTTGCCATGTTTTTGCTTCATAAAATACACGACCCCATATATACTCTAGCGCCATATACAAATAATAGAAAGTTGGTGTCAGAAATGGTGAATAAATATCAATAAAAGTAAATTGGTGCATTTAATTTTCACGCTGTGTTAGCGCACATGTTCTCCTGTGACTTTAGATGGAGCAGTTACTCCAAGCAATGATTCGATCAAATACTTAGATATGGTACTGAATAAAAGGTTGACATGGAGACAACATAACCAATCCAAAACAACCTACCTAAAGGAAAGAGTAAGAAAGCTTGCTATATATAAAGCAATTTTGAAGCCCATATGAACATAAGGAATTCAACTGTGAAGAACTGCTGGTAACTCAAATATTAGAATTCTACAAAGATTTCAATCAAAAACCCTACGAATCATTTGCAATGCCTCTTGGTATGTAATAAATGAAAGAATTCACAAGGACTTAAGAATTTTTTACAATAAAGGCAGGAATTACATATTACAGCGAACACTATAACATTCGTCTAGCACACCATCCGAACGCACTAGCAAATAATTTGCTTGAAAACTTTAATTTAGTATAGAAATTAAAAAAGTTCTACCACTGTGATTTAGGAATAAGATTTTGTTAAATAATAATATGGTTATACTGTAACAGATATTATATCCGTTTACACTTATCATTCTAACATTCTTTTGAACTAACAACTCATACGAACGTATCATGTAAGCAAAAATTTTTCATATTTCTTGCCAAGAATTTATTGTATATTCCTTTGTTAAAAAAAAAACAAAAGCATATAGACTACAGGCCCGACCTAAAAAATCGATGGGTCATCTGATCCCCCAGGAAACCTATATGGGACGGTATAAAGGCATAAAATAATAATTTTGAGCATTATGCCGTTACTTACAAGCTGTCCAACTGAGTGCAGGTGAGAATTAAAAAGCACAAAATAAACGGGTACTTTTTTATCAAATGATTTTGTACGGCATTCTTACTACAAATAGATCCATCAAAAATAATGAGAAAACACGAAGTGCCGTTAAAAAATAGTTGGCCACAAAGTCGGAAAAAATTTTTGATTTTCCGGAAATTTTCCGGGTTTATTTAATCATTTGATTTTGTACGGCGTTGGTTTCATACAATTTCAATACCTATTCTTATTGATTATTGCGCAACGCCGTACAAAAATCATGCAAAATCATGCAGATCACCCCCCGGACCCATGGAAAAAGGTGGATTTTAACCCTCGATTTTTCTCCCTTGTTGCATGATTTTTGTACGGCGTTGCAAAATAATCAATTTGAATAGGTATTGAAACTGTATGAAACCAACGCCGTACAAAATCAAATGATTAATTAAACCCGGGAAATCTCCGGAAAATCAAAAATTTTGTCCGACTTTGTTGCTTACAATTTTTTAACGGCACTACGTGTTTTCTCATTATTTTCGATGGATCTATAGGTGGTAAAAATGCCGTACAAAATCATTGGATAAAAAAGCACCCGGTTATTTTATGCTTTTTAATTCTCACCTGCACTCAGTTGGACAGCTTACAAGTAACGGCATAGTGCTAAAAATTATTATTTTATGCCTCTATATCGTCCCATATAGGTTTCCTGGGGGATCAGATGACCCATCGATTTTTTAGGTCGGGCCTGTAGTCTAATATATTTGTACATATATTTATAATCTAGCACATTGTATTATTTTTAAATAAAAAATTTGGTATTTCGTATCACTTGAAAACAGTACTTGTGTTATTATTTTCCTGGCTAACAACTTGAAGTGTTTGCTAACAAAAATATATAAAGGATGCATATGATCTAGTTTGTTTCTACTCAACAATTTTTACGCTTGTTTCGATCATTCAATTTACTTTCTTCTTTTCTAATCTCTTTCTTTTTATCTATTCTTTTCTTTTATCATTTAATCCCTTCTTTATAGCCCTTATAATTTAGCCAAAGCACTGTCAGCAACCATCGTTAAACAAACTCTTGTATTACATTTATTAATGTTCTGTCCACACATATGTATGGTTTGAACGTTTAAAACCTGCTAAAAAATGCTGAAATTAAAAGAAAAATATAAAGAATTTTCATCCATTATTTTTGTTTGCTTTTATTTGTGTTTCAGCTCAGTTACGCGGACACTCATCCGATGTTCACAAGTAACAGCTTCCCGAATTTCTTCAGAGTAGTGCCGTCCGAAAACGCTTTCAACGCGCCACGTGTAGCGTTGCTGATGCATTTCAATTGGACCAGAGTTGGCACCATCTATCAAAACGAACCACGATACGCTTTGGTAAATTTGTAATTTAAAATTTAATTTATAATTAAACTTTGAAGAACGGTAACGTAAAATATATACGTCAGTGATACGATTTATAAGAGTAATTGAAAAAGAAAATGTAATAACATTATCTTACATAAATATATTTGCCTTTATGTTAGTCACATAATGAATATATGGAAATATATACGGTCAATAACTCAAGTATTAGAATAGTATGGTATTTTCGAACTTAAAATTTTAAAGTTATAAAATTGCTTTATCTTTTGATATTATTTTTAATTAACCGAGTTATATATATTTTTTTTTATTTCAATCATTTAATATCTTAAATAATCTTTACATAGAATTAAAGTCCAGGTATGTATCTACAGTGATAGTCAAAAGTATTCGTATAATAATATAATGTAAGCTTTTAATTAGCCCTTTGAACTCGCACGATTCTCGACGTTGGCTAGCAGCTACTCCTCGCTACTTTGCAGTACATTTATAGATCCTCGTACTATTTAGTACAGCTGTGGAACCAAGTAACGGATTCTAATGATATGGGACTTATCTTACATATCAAGTACAAAATATTTTTTTAATATTTAAAGTTAATTTTAATATTTAAAATTTTAATTTTATTAAATAAGTAAATTAGACATGGAAAAATTTTAAAAACATTTAATTTTTCATTGTATATATGGAGAAATTTTCAAAATGTACATTAAATAATTCACTGCTACCCGTAATCAAAAACGCGCATATTCTTGTGACGAATTGGTTAAATATCGCTTTCGTCGCTTAAAGATACGATTTCAATTGATTTTTTGTTTTATTTTTTTTTTGTTTTTAACATTAAACTGGTGCTAACGCCGCTGAGATATACCGCATAAAAAAAATATCATGTTTGCAGATCACACGTGTTAGAAGTGAAACCTTCAAAAAACAAAGATTAGAGAGAATGAGGCGAAAACAGAGTATCAAGAGAAAAATAATTGTAAGATTCATTTATTATAATATTGTTGCCATATATATCAAAGGGCGCCGGTATGATCTTGGGATGGGGGTAGCTAACAAAAACTATCACTTTCCAAATTTTATCAATTAAGATAGAATGCCGAATGCGATAGCTATAAATAAAAACAAATATATATATTTACATAGAAGATTGGGTTTAATGTAGACGTGCGAGGTTAACGTACACCCAGTTTAATCCTACTGATAAAATATATTTAAAATAGGTATTCAAAAAGATACAATAAAGGCTTCACCATCTTTTGATAACAACTGATATACGCAACTGAACTTTTTTAACTGAATGACGACGAACAAAAACTGACGGTGACTGGTTACTGGCGTCTACTCATGACGACTTAATACCCCCTTCTTTATATCCATCCGCACGCGGTTCTCGAATTTTCCAAAACGTCCTATCTGATGCAGTAAACAAAGCATCGGTATCGTTCGATAACCTTGCAGCTCACACAGACTTACACAACTTACACAACTTATAGTCCAGTCAAAATAGCCCTGAAATCGGGTTTTTGAGCTATACGGCTGAAAAAATATGGAAATTATCAGAAAAATGCGTACAATACTGTGGGCAAAGTAAAAAAGTTCTCAACCACCGGGAAAGGGGTGAAAAAAATTAAAAACTACCCCAAAATACGATTTTTGGATTATATGTTGAAAATATCAAAAAAAGTTTTAAATAAAAGTTGTAGAGCATAAAATTTTAGGCCTATCTATATCAGACCATTTTTCCCCTAAAACGCACCCTTTCACCCCTACGACGGTTCAAAGTACTCAAAAAATGAAAATTCAATAAAAAATATAAAAATTGGACTTTTAAACATTTTTTTTTTTTAATTATCTTTAAAAAACTACAAAGAACAATCGTAGGGAAACAAAAAATTTTGTTTTTCATCCCTTCTATTAAAAATCGAGGGGTGAAAACGGTTTTTGCTCGATATTTCGCTTAAAACGGGTTATTTAAAAAAATTTTCTTTTTCATATGAATTTTTAATTTATTTTTTAAATTTTGGTGTTGAATTTATATTTATAAATATTTACCTGTAGGAAATATCCCAATTTAAAGACAGGTAATTACTCCCTTAGTCCTACGCCTTTGTAGAAAGAAACAGAAAATGAAGCTATCCTGCTCTTACTCATTGTGACGTAGTTCGCCATGGCACGCATGCGCAAACTCCTAACTTCCATGCGTGCAAGAGAGATAGACAACCTATTGTTAGCTTCGTCTAAATGTAAACAGTATAACGCGATGAAACCCTTTTTCTTAAATATATTCTCTTTTTCTTCTATATTCTCTATAGCTCGAGAGTCTCGCGCGCATCTGTGACAGCATGATAGATTTTTGAAAATATCTCAAAAAGTAAGCAAGATAAAGCGATTTTGTATTAATTATGTTTTGTAGACAATTTTATTTGCTACAAAAAAGGTTTAGTACTAAAATATATTATCTTCCTCACTTTTCGAGATATATTAAAAAAATTAAAAAACTATTCCCACCTTTTCTTACATTTTTGAAAATATCTCAAAAAGTAAGCGAGATAAAGCGATTTTGTATTAATTATGTTTTGTAGACAATTTTATTTGTTACAAAAAAGGTTCAGTACTAAAATATTTTATCTTCCTCACTTTTCGAGATATATTAAAAAAATATGATTACTCTCTTACCTGATACTTTTTATTAAGTTTCACCACTGACAAGGACAGCGCAAGGTCTTGCCCTCTCGGATTTTGTTCAAATTTTGCAGGATGATAGATTTTGCTTACCTTTTTACGAATATATAGTGTTATAGGAGCCACTACTCAATAATTTTTGAGATATTTGCCATTAAAAATGCTTATGATGCTATCTAGTGTTTAAATTTATTTCTGAAGTAAGCAATGGTATGTAATAGGTTTAGGATATTGACAACGATTCGGCGATTCGTTCCAATAGTGGCCGAGTGTTTTTAGGGTTCGAATCTTGAGAGGTAAAATTTTTTTTTTCTATTTTTATATGTAAAGATACATAATAGAGTTTAAATAAGTTGAAAATGAAATGTCTTAAATGACTAGAAACCTTATAAGAGTTTTTTTTTTTATTAGCATTTGTATATGTTCTCAATTCTCACTATTTTCAAAATAAATATCAATGATTTTGAAAAAATACTAAAATATCGAGACAAATTAATTTTTTTTCGGAATCAGAAGTATGTGTTCTTCGGCATCGATATGTAGGCAGGGTACATTCAGATTCTCACGTAGGGCTGAATCACTGGGGATTCAGCCTTGGGAATCCCCCATCTTATTCTCACTTGGGAAATGCTTTTATTGTTTTGTAATAAATATTATTCTGTACATATGGGGCATTCCACGCCAAATCGGACGGTTTTAAAAATTTTTATTTTTGATTTCCGCCATTTTTTGGTATCTTTTAGTACCCACTGAAAAACCCTTCCTCCTAAATTGTGGCATTTTTTGATCTGCCGTTCCAAAGATATCGAATTTTCAAAAAGCAGCTCTTTCTGTGGTTTTTAGCCCGTACCTTTTTTAAAACTCATCCAAATGAAAATTACCATTCGACATAAAAGTTTTGTTTTTCAATGTACTTTTCGAAAAAAAATTCAAAAAAATTATTTAAAGTGTCTTAATATGTAATTTTCGATTTTTAAACTTTAAATTGCATTTTTTAAAGTGAGTGCATATTTAGATTTTCTTCAAAATTTTTAAAGCAAACCTACTAATTTTACGTTTTAGGCCGGTCTGGTCGTGGGCCTTCAATAACTACTATCTTTTTTCGAGTTTTAAAAATTAAAAAAAAATTTTTTTATTACATTTTAATAAATTTTATCATTTATTTCTCTCTATTAATGTATTTTAAAACACTTTACATATTTTCTTTTTATTATAACAAGCGTAGGAAAGTCTTAATTACTGATTAAGATTAATAATTAACAAAAATAAGAAAAGTCTTGATATATTTTCGTGATTTTTTGAGAAATATTAGCAGTCTAATCATTGATATTTATTTTGAAAATAGTGAGAATTGAGAACATATACAAATGCTAATAAAAAAAAAACTCTTATAAGGTTTCTAGTCATTTAAGACATTTCATTTTCAACTTATTTAAACTCTATTATGTATCTTTACATATAAAAATAGAAAAAAAAAATTTACCTCCCAAGATTCGAACCCTAAAAGACTCGGCCCACTCTATTGGAACGAATCGCCGAATCGTCGTCATTATCCTAAACCTATTATATACCATTGCTTACTTCAGAAGTAAATTTAAACACTAGATAGCCTCATAAGCATTTTTAATGGCAAATATCTCAAAAATTATTGAGTAGTGGCTCCTATAACACTATATATTCGTAAAAAGGTAAGCAAAATCTATCATCCTGCAAAATTTGAACAAAATCCGAGAGGGCAAGACCTTGCGCTGTCCTTGTCAGTGGTGAAACTTAATAAAAAGTATCAGGTAAGAGAGTAATCATATTTTTTTAATATATCTCGAAAAGTGAGGAAGATAAAATATTTTAGTACTAAACCTTTTTTGTAGCAAATAAAATTGTCTACAAAACATAATTAATACAAAATCGCTTTATCTCGCTTACTTTTTGAGATATTTTCAAAAATGTAAGAAAAGGTGGGAATAGTTTTTTAATTTTTTTAATATATCTCGAAAAGTGAGGAAGATAATATATTTTAGTACTAAACCTTTTTTGTAGCAAATAAAATTGTCTACAAAACATAATTAATACAAAATCGCTTTATCTTGCTTACTTTTTGAGATATTTTCAAAAATCTATCATGCTGTCACAGATGCGCGCGAGACTCTCGAGCTATAGAGAATATAGAAGAAAAAGAGAATATATTTAAGAAAAAGGGTTTCATCGCGTTATACTGTTTACATTTAGACGAAGCTAACAATAGGTTGTCTATCTCTCTTGCACGCATGGAAGTTAGGAGTTTGCGCATGCGTGCCATGGCGAACTACGTCACAATGAGTAAGAGCAGGATAGCTTCATTTTCTGTTTCTTTCTACAAAGGCGTAGGACTAAGGGAGTAATTACCTGTCTTTAAATTGGGATATTTCCTACAGGTAAATATTTATAAATATAAATTCAACACCAAAATTTAAAAAATAAATTAAAAATTCATATGAAAAAGAAAATTTTTTTAAATAACCCGTTTTAAGCGAAATATCGAGCAAAAACCGTTTTCACCCCTCGATTTTTAATAGAAGGGATGAAAAACAAAATTTTTTGTTTCCCTGCGATTGTTCTTTGTAGTTTTTTAAAGATAATTAAAAAAAAAAATGTTTAAAAGTCCAATTTTTATATTTTTTATTGAATTTTCATTTTTTGAGTACTTTGAACCGTCGTAGGGGTGAAAGGGTGCGTTTTAGGGGAAAAATGGTCTGATATAGATAGGCCTAAAATTTTATGCTCTACAACTTTTATTTAAAACTTTTTTTGATATTTTCAACATATAATCCAAAAATCGTATTTTGGGGTAGTTTTTAATTTTTTTCACCCCTTTCCCGGTGGTTGAGAACTTTTTTACTTTGCCCACAGTATTGTACGCATTTTTCTGATAATTTCCATATTTTTTCAGCCGTATAGCTCAAAAACCCGATTTCAGGGCTATTTTGACTGGACTATTACACAACTTACAAAGACAGACCACACACCTTCTTTCTTTATTTCGACCGTCAGTTCGTTTTTACCTTATTCTTTTGTCGCCTACACGCTTATCTCTGTTTATTCTTCTACACTTATATCGCTCCTACATAAATGTAGGAGAGTTTTAAGTGTAGCAGAGGTAGACAAAAACAAGTATTCAGTCCTTTCTGTAGATCTTATTTTATTGAAAAGGAAAACTCTATTCAGACCGAAAGAAAAGATCAGGTAGGCCATAAAACCATAAACGAACCTTAAGGATTACTAGGATATTGGTGTAATAAAAACCATGTGTGCAGTGTCGGGACCTTTTGAAGAATTTTAGATACCTGTGTAAACATATGCGATACCATAAAAGGGTAACATTCCGATGTGCTAGAATTAAGTTTCAGTATGCATAGTTCCCACTACCGAAAACCATAGGCTGTACCTGTCGGTGGACTATAGGGTGGATCCTTATGCTATTGGTCAGTAGGATTTGTAAGCTTCTTCCCTCTCAAAAGGGGTGTAGGTGATTTCTGATATAAAAGACATGGAAAGAAATAAGAGGGGGGTCAGTCGTAGAAGAAAAGCAGTCTCAGTCGTAGAAGTAAAGCAGTCTCAGTCGTAGAAGTAGAGCAGTAGTCACAGTAGCAGTCATAGCCGTAGTTAGTCATCAGTCGTAACAGTCGCAGTTGTATTTTAAGTCGTTATCAGTTGTAAGAATACAGTCGCTTATCTAAGTTGTAACCGTAAGATTGTGAAACTAATATTGTACTTTTTCTAATACCTGTTTTAAATAAATCTTATTAGTAGGATTAAACTGGGTGTATGTTCATCACGCACCTCTTACCCCTAAATAAAATTATCCCTACATAAATACAGATTTAGTATCGAGATGATATGAGTCCACACTTCGTAGCATGCAGTCGCACACAAACACACACATATTCAAAGCTTAGTAGCCAGGAGTGGGGACTACGAAGCAACGTATAGAGGAGACCGAGAATAAGAAAAACTTTATAGCTATAATTTGTCTCATTTTCTCGCAGGCATAATTCTATATGTTTGTCCATTTTTTTTTCTTACTTAGTATCGTAACCGTTTCATCGCCGCGCTGCATCACCGCCGTATTTCATTTTTTCAAATCACCCTTATTCTAAAGAAGTTTTCACTTCAATATACATATCTTTCAGTTTATGGTCTCATCTAAGCGAAGTCTCATTATTTTCTGAAGAAACAATATTTTTTATTTACACATTAGATTATGATAGACTTCCAAAGAAAAAGAATCCTAACCCAGTGAACACAAGACCTTCATATGATGTCATACATACGTCATAAAGTCATCTTCAAATTTTTTCGTACACATAACGGAACCCAGTGAACACAAGACCTTAAAATGATGTCATACGTATGTCATAAAGTCATCTTCAAATTATTGAAGTGAAAAGTGACTTTATTTATGACTTCAATATTAAGTCATATGTTCTGACATAAAAATGACGTAATAATTCCATCATATTCTTACAGCAAAAAACGAAAGGTTGAATTTTTTTTTTTAAACTTTGTATTTTAAGACTATAAATTAAGTATATAATATTGTAAAATTGTTTAATTGCATTAATTTAATTTAAAAAAAAAATTAATAAAAAATTTTTTTTTAATTGAATAAAAAAAATAGGAAACTAACTCAGCTTATTCTGGGACTGGCGGAGATAATCGCACATTTAGACAAAATTTTTTTTCTAGAAAGTAAAAAAAAATGAAAAATGGCGAACTTCGAGAAAATAACGGTTTTTCTCAAAAAATACGAAAATTTCCTGGATTTTATAATTTTGAAATTTTTTTGTATTTTTTTCTGAAAAGTACATTTAAAAACAAATATAAAAAAAAACGTTCCAATAAGTTGAATTTTAAAGAAGTTATAGCCATTTCAAAGAAAAGAGCTATTTTTTTCAAAAATTAAAAATTTTTTTTGGGTCTGGTAAAAAAATTTGAAATAATTCTGAAAATTGTTTTTCATAGGATAGCATAGGATAAAAAACTTTCAGCCAAATCGAAAGGGGTCGGGGTCAAAAGTGACTGATTTAACGTGGAATGCCCCATATATATATATCATCAAACTTTCATGTGTACTGATTTTTGTCTCTGAATATCTTTTGAACGCTTGATTTAATCGCTAAAACATAAGAAACCATTTTTATAGAGCAGTTAATTTCCTACAAAAATTTATATTGCGCATCTTATAATAGTCATTTATTGTCGAGTTATAAAATTCATAAACGAAAATGAAATTTGTCTAAAAATCATCAAATTTAAATCTTCAATATCATTCAAATGGTGAGGTTTACGGAAAAAGTATAAGATACCTTTTTGTAGAGCATTAAATTTCCTACAAAATTCTTTGAGAACATTTTTCTGTACAATCAATAAATAATGAGGTATGAATTTTATTCTATTGGACTGAGAAAAAAATAAAAAACTGCGATGCGGAGGATTTTCCTATTAAAATTAAGAGCTCATATTTGGTGAGAATTTTTTTAAGGTGTCTAGAAAACCCATTTTTCCGTAGCACTTGTAAAAAAAAATAATTGATTTTTTTGACCCGCCCTAATATATATATATATATATATATATATATTTAAAAAAACGGTGACGGTAAGTCACCTTATAAGTATATATTTTCAGTGCATTAAATAAATATGTCTAATGGTTATTTTACCACCGGTGGTACACGTGGCACGGAACGTGTTAATTATAATTTATATTATTAATTTATGTTATATTTTATTATTTAATAATATTTATTAATTTTAATTATTAATATTGTTAATTAAATATGGATTAGTAATATAATGGTTAGTAGCACAAGTTCGCATGGCTCAGTGAGGCAAATCACCATCCAGTAGTAATGTCCATAAAGTAATCGTATGTTCCCAAGTTCAAATCCCGGGGTTGAAAAAAAAAATTATACGTCATATACTAGTAAGAAATTCGGCAACAACTAGACATAGACATATGTATGACATCATTGCTTTTTTGTTCTTTTGTTTCGTCAGGTCAGCTCAACGTTATATTTATTACGTAAAAGTCTTACGTCGATAAAAAAAATGTCGATAATTATCTATAAAATTAAAAATTTACATTCAATCGAAAATCAGCTGCGTACTTTTCTAGAAAATATAACTATCAAACTATCCTCAAAATTTCAAATCAAAAAATGTAGTTTCGAGAAAAACGCGTTTAAAGTTTTGTTATCACTATTCAAGGTGCTTCAAGGCGCTTCGGTTAAACCAAAATTTCGCCATATTAAAAATTTCTTTTTTCTTCGGGACCAAGTGTTTAATGTTTTTAGATTTCTAAAGTATACTTTAAGCTAAAAAAAAAAAATCGATTTTTTTAAAATTCTAGAATGGTGTTACCCCTTAAAAACTCAAATAGCTTTTATTTTTGTTTTATAAAAGTAATTCGAAGACTTACAAGTAAAAAGTTATACCTCATTTCAAGTTCGGAATTTATCTCATTTTATACTGCTAATCTAATATTTACTGTATTCTAGTGAGGTAAAATAACTTCTATTGGAGAAATTATGTCTCATATTATATGTGTAACGAGAGTCGACTTAACGAAAACATTTCTACTTTATGAATTAATTTCATAAATTTATTTAATATTCGTTTATACCTGTAATAACAATATTATAAACGTATATAAATTTATATTGAAAAAATAATGATAGTTCATTTTGCAATGTGGCAAAAACAACACGAGCTCGTTAAAAGCTCACAAAAAGAACAAGCCAGCAAACATCCACTTTGTTTTATTTTCAACTCATATTCAAACTTTTATTCGAAGCCATGACGTTTACAGCCGTATTTCGAACCATAGATATATCACGTTGTTATCGAAAGTATACTAAATCATCCGAAAAAAACTCGAGTTAGAAAGTACGAAAAGTTCCCTTCTAAAAAATACTAAGGTTGGTATCTTTGAAAGGTAGGTTGTTAACTATAGAAAAGAAAAAATCAAAGAGAAAAAAAATGGCATCTATAGTTGTGAGAAATTGAGAGAAGGAGGGAACATGACGCGTACTTACGATGCAGAACAAAGTTTATAGAGAGATGCCTGCCAAATGCAAATTCCTTTCTCAGTTTGGTGAGAGTGCATACTTATATCCCCTTCCTATTCCCCGTATTCTCCTTCACCATCCTTCTCAAACATTTTGCACATTATTACGTGCATAAAGCAGCACCAGGAACTTCGACATCCATAAATCTGTCAAAGATATACGGAAACGTCAGATGGCCGCTTACATCTACTAGCTTTTGTGTCTGCTCGTTCACACACACTCTTTCTCTTTCTCTCTCTCTCTCTCTCTCTCTCTCTTGAATGTATTTACATGACTATGTATGTTTAGGTGAATTAATATCACAGTTTCTAGGTAGCAATACTGTAATTACCCCATAACATCTTCGACGTGCTTCTACCATCTTGTAATGCAGCATCTTTCTCCTCCTTGGAAATTAATATCTTTCTATAAGTCTTACAAATAACTTATGGTAAGAACAAATCGTAAAACGTAACCGTAACCATGTAAGATACGATATCGAATAGCTGATTAATGAAAGAGAGACATATTGAACTGATTGTAAGAGTGAATAATAACATTTCCTGAGAAAATTTCTGATCTTTAGAAACATCTTCACTAATCTGTTTATTGTACTTAATTTCTCATTAAATGAAACAATAGAAATATTATACAAATCGATCGTTTGACTCACTTCTATGTTCTTTAAAAAAGCACGTCTAAACAAAAATTTTTAACTAAAAAAAATGATCATGATATATCTTGAAAATACGATAATACAAAATAATCTTACGAATGATAGAATATAAAAATAATTAAAGATTTTGAACGACATGATAGCCTTAATAGGTATTTTGTTAGATATCGCTAAATCCCATGGACAAATGCTAGATGGAATGAGTTGGTGCAATATTATTTCTCACTCTTTTTGGTAACAATTTATTTATTAATAGCTTGATACACGTATCTTGAGATCTCCTATTACAATTACAGAATCTCTTTACTTCTAGATTACGCTACTTTTTAATACGCTTGATTTGTTATAAAAATCTCTGAAGATCATAGTAAATGTGCATGTTTATTTTACTTAGTGTGACAAAGAAAAATCAAAAGTTATGTACAGCATTTTCAAATGTTTGCTGATCGGATGCGAATAGAAACATAACTCCAGATAAAAGGCATGGTTTGATCCGTTTGTTTGTTTTCTTTATTATCTCCTAGGAATTTTCCGTAATTTTATAGGTTTTTAGAATTCCAGTTGGAATTTATTTTTACCGTCATAAAAATGTAATGGTGTTGAGATTAGAAGTGGTTGATAAGATGATAAGCAGACATAGTTGCTTAAAACTATATTTAATTAGAACAAAAAACGCGCAATGCCCACCGCGTGGCCCGTACGAGGCTTGGAGAGTAGATTTGGTCAAAGGACTACTACATAACGTAACATATAAAGCGCTTGTTACGCAGATTTCTCCAACATGGAGTCCTCCGGTAATTAGTTTGCAAGGGATAAGAAAAAGAATGGATTATAATAAAAAGAATTAAACACGTGGTTGAGCCAATAGACAGTGTGATGTTTTATTGGCTCGTCAGGGAAAAGCCTCGCGGCATAAAAACCCTGGTTGTGATTAGCTTACAATAGTGATGATTAACCATGGCTACGCACGTGGTTAAACTATTGTTCGTATTTAGATAGGTATAAGGGGTGATCTCACCAAATTGATGTGTTCGTGAATAAACTCCTCTCACTTTCGTTATCGTCTTAAACTCGTCTCGTCTTGAACTTTTCTCGCTCTCTCAAATCGTCTTAAACTCCTCTCGTTCTTTAGTTTTCGGTGTACAGTTGCAGGCGTCCAGCGGAAGAATAGACCGATTTTTTCTGGTAGTCTATCCAGCAGAACGCTCGCAACAAATATCTTAGTGGGGGGGGGGTATGCGCGCGTCCCCGCACCCATCGTTCGTTCGTTCTTTTCGGGAAGTGGCGTGACGTCTTAATGCTACGGCGAGTATTTCGAATAGCGCTTGACAGTCTAAGGTCGTTTCCGACCGTACATACTCCCCCCGTTGAGAGTGTAACGATCAATTACCTTCATCACCAGTGTCGGTGTAGCATGATTCGTTAGAGTAAAGTTTACAATGCTTGTGTCGTGGGTCGTTTAACATATTCAATACATCGCTGGTTAGACGATCTATCCGTCTTGTACGTACAAAAAAAATGATTACAAAGTTTAGACGCAAATATCAATGGTTCGATTCTTACTGATGCAATTCAAGAAATTTAATGAGTATCTAACAACGGGCAAATAGTGGTCGCATTTCGCTTTACAATTCCGTGAGCGGTTTTCACGGTTACTACTCGTATTACATCATCTTCTCCTGGATATACGTTCACGATCCGTCCCAGCGGCTATCTCATACAAGGTTGATTTTTGTCAATGAGAATGACGATGGTGTCCTTTTCAATTTTATGCTGGGGGTTTATCCACTTCTGGCATTTTTGCAATTCTCGTAGGTACTCGATGTGCCATTGTCGCCAAAAATCTTGTCGTACCTTCGTGATGTGCTTCCATGAAGATTATCGATTAACTGGAGTCTTAGTATAATTCTCCTCCGACAGTGTTGTAATTGGTTTTCCAACTAAAAAATACACAGGAGTTAATGCTATTGCGCCATTCGGGTTTGACGAGATAGGACATAGCGGACGCGAATTCAAAATAGCTTCGATTTCAATCGCGAATGTGGTCAACTCTCCGTACGTGAAGAGAAGTTCACCCACAACTCGCCTAAAATGGTACTTGAAGGATTTAACGGCAGCCTTCCACAAACCTCCGAAATGAGGTGATAGGGAAGGATTGAAATGCCATGAGATTCTTTGATCTACCGTGAAATCATAGACCTTCGCCTTGTGTTCGTCTGGCTCGATTAAGGCATATAACTCCCTTAACTGATTATTTGCCCCGACGAATTGGTCCCGTTATCGGAATAAACGTGGGTCGGAACTGCTCTTCGACTTACAAACCGCCGAAAGGCGGCCAAGAATGAGTCCGTAGTCACACCTGTATATTTTAACGCGACCTTTATTACAGTATTTCTCTCTTTTGCGTTGATTGGACCGAAGAAATCCACTCCGACGTGAGAGAATGCGATGGTTTCTTGAACTCGCGAGCTCGGTAGATCACCCATTTTATATTGGATGCTGGACGCACGGAATTTAATGCAACGTACACAATGACGTACCCCCTGATTCTTACCGTTGAAGAGCCAGAATCGCTGTCGAAGAGCATAGAGGGTAGTCTGTATGCCGGCGTGAAAGTTCCGTTCGTGGAATTTTCGGATAAGGAGGTCGATCAAGTGGTAGAGCGATGGTAATAGTATCGGGTATTTCTCCTGGAAACTTAACCCTTTCGCTACTACGAGCGACTATAGTCGCTCTCCATGTGATGCCACTCAGGTACTACGGGCGACTATAGTCGCTTTCCATGTGATGCCGCTCAGGTACTACGAGCGACTATAGTCGCTCCCGCTAAAGATGTCGCGTAATTGTATATATGATAAGCGCCTGCAGTTGCTATGCACAGAGTATCTCACTCTAAACATGCCGCATGAGTCTTTCGTTTTGCATCATTTGTTTTTTACGGGCTTCAATAATAAACCAAATGCCTCGATCATAAGTCTTACGACACCGGCTCGAACGTTGCGTGCACCATGCACTGTTTCGGTGTAGCGCGCCGTACTGCGGGAGTACCTCGGCGGAGATCCGTCCCGTAGCGAAAGGGTTAAATTCGTGTTTCGAAGTCGACTTCTAACCCGAATTAAGCCCTCTTCGTCGAGAATCGGGTTTAATGCGGCGAGCCTTGTGCTCCTGACTCCCCCCGCTTCTGTTAACCTTTCCCTTTCGGCGTGAAATTGTTCAATTTTCGATTCTTAGATTGCGTCGTTCCGTTTCTGCTATTTATTATCCAGTCGATAATTCTCCCCTATACGTGTTGGTCTTAAGCTATCTCCGACATCGAGCTACAATTTTTAATAACCGCGTGTAATTGGAGAATCGCTGAAATAGGCTTTCCGGTTCAATTCGTGTCGTTACTACCGGCAGTCCTCTTACGTCCGATAGTTTGATGATTTCCTTTTCGGTCGGAATGGGCCACTCGGCCTCCGGTAGTTCGAGCCAGGAAGATCCATGGAACCATGCATCGTTCCTTAGGAAATCGCGAAGAAGTTGTCCCCGAGATAACGCGTCCGCTGGATTATTTTCGGATCGCACGTGTCGCAATGTGATCCCTTCACAAATCTCTTGTATTTCGCGTACGCGATTCGGAGTGTATATTTTCAAAGTCCCAGGGTCTTTTTTCAGCAAACCCAGTACAATCATGGAATCGGACCAGAAAGTTACTTTGTCGGGTCTCAATCCGCCAGCTGTTCGGACTTCTCGATACAGTCGTGTAAGTGTTAATGCTCCGCATAGTTCTAAGCATGGTATGCTGGTGTCCTTGAGCGGAGCTACGCGGCTCTTAGCGCACAGCAGCCGTACATATATGTTATCGGATTCGTCTCGCGATCTTATGTATAAACAGCAGCCGTAACCAAATCGACTCGCGTCACAGAAACCGTGTATTTGTACGTCGATAGGGTTATCGAGTGTGATGCGTCTCTCGATCGTTAAATTATCGATCAGTGTTAACTGTTCCGCGAACGTTATCCATGAGGAATGTAATGCGCTGGGTACCGATTCGTCCCAATCGAAGTGGGTTTTCTAGCAATCTTGTATTAAGATTTTGGCTGTTAAAACAACGGAGCCTAACAGCCCGAGCGGATCGAAAATCTACTTCGTATAGAATTCGTCGTTTCGTAGTTCTTTCGTAAATACCTGTATGCGCGACTGAATAGATCAAATGATCATGATATGCATTCCATGAAATGCTGAGTGTCTTTAAAATAGGATTTTCCCCGGAGCAGAGTTCGACGTCGACGTTCTTCGTATCTAAGTTTTTGAGCACCGGTCGGAAGTTGGACGCCCACTGTCGCATATTAAACCCGCCATGTTTCAATATTTCGATGGTTTGATCGCGTATTTTTCCGAGGGTTTCGACATTGTCGGCCCCCGTGATGAGATCATCGATGTATAGATCGCGGTTTAGTATTTCGACTCCGAGCGAATAATTAGCGCCTTCATCTTTCGCGAGTTGTTAAATGGTTCGTATAGCGAGAAAAGGGGGTGAGGCTATTCCAAATGTCTAAGGAGTGTCTTCGTGTTAGTGTTAAGTTCGAACGCGCAAATCCATTCGTTATAGAACCAGAATATCCGTTGATATTGGCGATCGTCCGGATGAATCCATATTTGTCGATACATTTTCTCGATATCCGCGGTCAGCACATACCGATACGTACGGAATCGTAACAAATGTTCTACCAGAGTGTCTTGAATTGTAGGTTCGACTAATAAGGTGCTGTTGAAGGAAAGTCTCTTATCATTTTTCGCGGAGGCGTCGAATACGACCCGTACATTTGTTGTCATGCTGGCAGATTTAATGACAACGTGGTGGGGAAGATAGCAATCTCCCGTAGATTTGTCTTCGACGATCGACATATATCCGAAATCGATATATTCCTGCATAATCCGTTCGTATTCCTTCCGGAGTTCGGGATTCCCGTGCAAGTTCTCCCAGAGATTATAGAAGCAGCGTAGGGCTATAGAGCGCAGATTACTGTAATCGTGGTTCTCGCATTCTATCTCATTTACTGACTTCGATCGTGTTATATTCGCGCCTCTATTAACCAAAACTTTTCTAACTGTTCCTTCAATTCGTTCGTCGCAAAAAACGTGTGGTTTCCTTTGTGTTCATCCGATTCAATTCCACTGACGACCACCCAACCTAAATGCGTCTTCTGGAGCATCAAATCACCGCGTCCTTGTGACAAAGAAAATTGTCCTACCGACATGAGGGATAACGTTGCTCCAGAACCTATCAAGATATCGACTGGCCGTGGAAAATGGAACTGGGGGTCTGCCAATTTTCGATCGATCGGAATTTTAACGAGTTCTTGCGGGAAGACTTCACTTGATATCTGGTAGGCTACCTTAGGGACGATGAGTAATGAGAGGTTCCGTCTATATTTATTATCTAGCGATTAAATAGTTATCTCGATAATGTCTGTCAATCGAGTTCTGGTATCGTTTATAGCGTTAATGGCAATCGAATATAGCTTAATCGGTAAGCGTTACTCTGTCGCGATGTTCTCTGTAATGAAGTGTGCTGCGGCGCACGTATCTAATAACGCTCAGCATCCCGCCCAGGTCCCGTCTCCCCTTCTAACACGACACATAGCATTCATAAGGAGTTTATTCGGTACACCACGCGAGTTGAAATGAAAAATCGGTGCTAGTCACATGGGGACGGGTTCGGTTTGGGATGTCGACGCGGTCCTCTTCTTCGTGGGGGCTTGACTCTCTTGTTTCATGTCTCATGCTTGTCATTGTCTATGTGTAGTGACGTATGATGGGGCCGGCGACAGATCTGAGAACGCGAGGCTTTGCATGGCTCCCAGGGCTTCCGCAAGCAATTATAACATAATTCGTGATGTTCGACCGTCGCCAGTCTGTCTAGTTTTGTCATGTTATTATACCGGGGGCAGCGGTACAAAAAATGGTCAGCTCGTTTACAAAGAATACAGTTAGTTGACGTATGGGTATGAAACGTAAGCGTTGGATGTGTATTCTGTCGTTTTCGCGGTTGTAATGTCCTCGTCTCGGGATATCTACGTTTTGCGCGAGACTCGAAGGTCGCGGGTCGTGGCGGAGCCTGCGACGGAGCACTAGAACGCGCAAATCTGGTTAAAAAATCAAAAAAATGTTCGAGTGTCGGATATTCGTCGGAACCGGTCTGTTTGTCCTATTCTTGTGGCATGGCAGGGGGTAGGGCGCGTTCAGCAAGGCGTACTTGCAAGGTAACTGGATTATTAAATGTACCGTTAGTGAAGGTATGAGAACGCAGTTCGTTTAAAAATGCCGTTATGTCTTCTGCTGAACTGCGTACAGCGCAGTACAGTAGTACAACGCAAGTACATACGACCTAACGCGTCGTATGCCCGGGCTAATAGTATACGTGGTATGTCGAACGCTTTCAGTAAAGCTCCCTACGCTGCCTTATAATACTCACCGGTTGGTTGATAGTGTTGGATCGTTTGGAAGGCCTTCTCGCTAAGAGCATCGCGGAGGTATACGTGCTTTTCTAAGTCCGACACGTCACGGCGCGCATCCACGAGCGTCAAGAATAACTAACTAACCTTGAATAGGAGCCATATTTCCATATCTCCGTCGAATCTCGGGACCTCGATACGGCGTAATTTAAGTTGCTGATCGCGAGTATTCGTAGTATCGTTGGTTCTGTTAGAGCCGCTCGTGATGTTAACCGCGGCCGTATCGCCCGAATCAATTTTGTTTCCGATCACGTGGTATCTCTCTACAAGCTGCTCTAAATCGTCCACTTCTCCTTCTTCGGCGTCGGCATTGATACATTTTCGATATAATTGTTCGTAGCTATCTATTAGCTTGGTGAGTCGTTCGTAACACCTTCCTAACTCAATCGAGTGTATTTCGTGCGTGTCTCATGCATAGCATAAGCAAAATTTTTTAGTGAGAGAATAAAAGCCGCGGATGGCTCCATTTTCTTGTAGATTGTAATTGAGGAAGAAGAATTCTCTACGTATCCGAGTTAGTCTCACAACTCTCAACTATACCCAGGTAAATGGAGTTAAGCCCTTCATATATTCTTGACCAGGATATGCCATCATCTATTGTGTTACCACCATGACAAATAGCCACATATTTCAGGCGTGCAACTACTCCTATCAACAAAAAAAGATCAACAGAAGACGACAACAAAGTCGAAAAACATCTTCTACGATCGAAAGGAGTTTTTCATACCGCGAACAGATACTCAATTTTAAGTTCAAGCGCAGACGTAAATACACTGATAAATAATCAGCCACCAAAAGTGCCTTTATCTCAACCTATCGACATAGATGATGTAATTGACATTTAATCCTTAAGAAAATGTTTAAACGACATTGTTAATAAAGAAAGATACACATTCAAAGTCAATAATTTTCAGGTTCAGAGCCTGATACTTATAGAAACATGTCCTTTCTAGACACAATATATCCAAAAAGAAAAATTTTTTTCTCTCCTTTGGAAGTCTAGAATGCTAAACATAATCTTTGGAGCAGTAGCATCGTTCAGCAAGGGAAAAAGTTATCTCAAGAAACATAAAAGCCAACATACTAATTCATATTCGTTCAAATGAATTACATATTGGCCAACTGATATTAACGAAATCCCAGACTTACCAGATTTCCTTATCGCTAAAGGTATATCTCTTTGATATATACAGGCTTGCTCTTCACTTAATCTTTCCTTTAATTATTCTTCAATTATAGCAACAATAAATACAAGAATCATTGAAAAGAAACCTCCAATCTCTATACACAATAAACATACAAATTAAAATTATTTCCGAGAAATATTTAATTCCACTACTGTCATTGCATTACCATTTACAAGTACTGAAAATGTAGATTACGCAGTAAACTATCTAAGGTATGGCGCAATATAATAGGTGCAGTTCAAATCTCTACACTTAATTTGGAACTTAGGTTCAACCACAACTATCTCGTATATATTATAAGAAAAATAATATTAGGACCTTGAATAAGTTCTCTCTGTTTCATGAAAGATAGCAATAGCAGTATTCCGTGCTTGAAATTTCGAATGGTTACGCACTTGCAAGGAAATACTGTATCTAACCTGAAATTTCAGTGTATAATAGTTCACTTTAGTGTAAACAAAATAATTTTTTATTAGTTTTGAAAATGTCTACTTTTGTGCCAACTAAAGTGTATTTGCCGAGAATTTTATTGCACTACTTTATTCAAAAGAAATCGGCAGCTGAAGCACATAGAATTCTTGTTGAGACTTATGGTGACAATGCTCTGTCAGATACGACATGCAGAGACTGGTTTCGACGCTTCAAAAATAATGATTTTGAACTTGAGGATAAAGAACGTTCTGGCACACCAAAAAAATTTCAAGACAGAGAATTGGAGGAATTACTCGATGAAGACCGATCTCAGACGCTAGCAGAACTTGGAAAAACATTACAAGTTAATGAGTCAACTGTTTCAAAACGTTTAAAAATGTTAGGAATGATCCAGAAGCAAGGACATTGGGTGCCATATGAATTGAAGCCAAGAGACATCATACGGCGTTTTGTCATGTGTGAACTACTGCTTCAACGGCAGAAAAGAAAAGGTTTTTTGCACCGTATCGAGACTGGCGATGAAATATGGATACACTATGATAATCCAAAGCGTAGAAAATCATGGGGTAAGCCTGGCCATGCATCAACATCGTCCGCAAAACCAAATATCCTTGGTTCGAAGCTTCTTCTCTGTATTTGGTGGGATCAGCAGGGTGTAATTTAATATAAGCTGCTCAAACCGAATGAGACTATCACGGGCGATCGCTATCGACTTCAATTGATGCGTTTGAGTCGAGCCCTAAAAGAAAAACGGCCACTATATGAGAAGAGACACGACAAAGTGATTTTGTTACATAACAACGCCCGGCCTCATGTTGCAAAACCAGTGAAAACCTACCTAGAATCGCTTCGATGGGAAGTTCTACCCCACCCACCGTATTCACCTGACATAGCCCCTTCCGATTTTCACCTATTCTGTTCAATGGCACATGGCTTAGCTGACCAGCGTTTTCATTCTTACGAAGAAGCTAAAAAATGGGTCGATTCTTGGATAGCCTCAAACTGCCAGAAAGATGGGAGAAAGTGGTCTCTAGTGATAGGCAATACTTTCAATAAAATGTTTTTCTTACTTATATTTTAAGGGGGGATATACCTTTAGAGGCCCGAAAAAAACGCTGTTTTTACGAATTTTTTTTGGAAAACTGGCTTTATATTTTTTGACGAATGATCTTTAGTTCAAAATATACATGTTTAAAGATAATACAGTAATTTTTTTATGTAAAAATATTAAGACACAACAGAGTTATAACCAATCTGCGTGATGTCCAAAAAAAAGAGGTGGTTTGCGGTGAGTAAAGAATCTCTTTACTGGACCATCTGAAATAAACAAAATCAATGCAAATACCTTGTATAGATGTGTCTTAACAGATTGAACGATCAACTTTTCCAAAATATTAATTTTTTACAAAATGGCGCACTTTTGAAAAAAAAGTTTTGTTTTTTTCACCAAAAAAACGCCTATTTATCGGCTTTAAAAAAAATATATTAATTAAAAATAAAAAATCGATCGTTCAATCTGTTCTTTATTATACTTTTAATAACTGATTAAAATTTGAAAGCAATTGGTTAATCCGTTCGTGAGATTTCTTACTCACCGACTTTAAAAACGTAGTTTCGAGAAAAACGCGTTTAAACAGGAGATAAAATAAAGAAAGAATTACATATTATTTCTTTCGTCTACAATATCTCCATAAATAAAGGTCACATCTTTATGAAATTTTGACAGAATACTTTCGAAATGATATACTTTTAGAAAATGTAATAAAAAAAAATCGATTTTTTTTTCAAAATGTATATCCTCCCTTAAATAAAGTTTTTATTTTATAAAAAACGAAAACAGTGTAAGACCTGGCTTAATAGCAGATTATCCGAAGACAAACGCGAACTCAATAAAGCTACCAGAATTTTAAGAAAAATCCTACAAGATTTTAAAAATGAGGAAGGCAACAAGGCGTCATTCGTCTAATTCAAGACATTCCGCCTATTCGTCAACCACAAAGAAAACTCCTTCTAGTTTAATAAACTTTTTGGTTTTTTTGATTTCATGCACTGTGAAGGTTGCTATAACCTGGAGTATGAAGTAGTTTTCTTTAAAAAAAAATTCTCAAAAATCACCTTTTTTTCAAGCGGTCACACTAGTGGTATCCCTTAAACCTTACCTCATCAACAGAAAATTTATATTGAAATTCCAATATCAATTAACCATAGCCTATTCAATCTTATCCGGTTTTCCTCAAGGCTGTGTTCTTGGCCCTATACTATATGCAATCTACACGGTAGACTTATCTACCTAAGAGGATGTAATTACGGCTAAATTTGCGAACGACACAGCCCTGGTAGCAGGATTGCGATCCCAAAAACGCGACTAATATTCTCTAATGCCATATACAATTAATAGAAAGTTAGTGCCAGAAATAGCAAATAAATATCAATAAAATTAAATTGGCGCATTTAACTTTCACGCTGCGTAAGCGCACATGTTCTTCTGTGACCATAAATGAAGCAGTTATACCAACCAAAGATTCGATCAAATACTTGAATATGGTACTGAATGACTGGCATGGAGACAGCATATCCAATCCAAAACAACTTATCTAAAGGAAAGAGTAAAAAAGCTATATTGGTTCATTGGCAGAGCATCTAAGCTAAGTCTGGAGAGCAAGCTTGCTATCTTTAAAATATTCTTTAAACCTATTTGGACTTATGGAATTCAATTATACAGAACCACTAGTTATTTAAACATTGAAATTGTACAGAGATTCCAATCAAAAACACTAAGAAGCATTTGCAATACCCCTGGTATATAACTAATGAAATATTTCATAAAGATTTAAGACCTCCTACAATAAAATAAGACATTGTAAACTTCAGTGGACGCTACAACATTCGTTTAGCGTAGCATCCGAACCCTCTAGCAGATAATTTGCTTGAAAACTCTGATGTAATACATAAATTAAAAACGTTCTATCCCTGTTATTTAAAAATAAGATTTTGTTAAATAGTAATATGGTTATACTGTAACATATATGCCCGTTTACACTTATCATTGTAACATTCTTTTGAACTTATAGCTCATATCAATGTATCACGTCAGCAAAAATTACTTATAATTCTCGCTAAGAATTGATTGTATATTCTTTTATTAATAAAAAGAAGAACAAAAAAATGTTTTCGTTCAAACAAAGCAAAATTGTGGTTCTTATTCCTCCCTTTTTGTTTTTTATGTAATTCCATGAAAAAAATTCGATGTATAAAATTGAGACGCGACAAAAACAGAAAGTTTTCTTTGTTTCTTTTTACTGGAAGCAAATGTTTAAAAAGAATATCACTTTCTTTTGAAGAATGTCAATACAGTTAAATGATCAAAGATTGCGGAAAAAGGATGACCTTTCGAAATTCTTGCTGAGAATTGAAAGATACGATAAACCAGACCTGATTCCAATATCATCTTGTTCGCTCACTCGTGATCGGAGAATATAATATTTCAAATCTCCTTCCTTTTCCTCTCTCTCCCTTGATCCACTCCTCGTATATATCTACAACTTTATTGCCTTTAACCTTCGTCTAACAAAGAAACAATTTGCATAAAATCTCTCTCACTCTTTGACGACTTACACTATTCGAGCTTTAGTATAAACTCAAGAGTAGCCCTTGATTTTGTGAGATGAAGAGTGACGATAAAAGGTCTAGTGAAAGAACCATATAAGCTTCTCTCTTTCTCTGTTTCTCTCTTTCTCTGTTTCTCTCTTTCTCTGTTTCTCTCTTTCTCTCTCTTTCTCATTTTCTCTCTTTTTCTTTATTCTATTTCTATTTTCATCATTTTTCCACTATTTTCTTTTTCCATATAAGGCCTGAAATTTATCGCTTTGAGATACTATTCGACGACGACGATGATGACAAAAAAGGAAACGAAGCCAAATACACACCAGAATACTTGTACTTATATGATCTTCGCTTGTTACCGTAATTTTTCTCCTTTTTTTCTCACAAAAAAAGAAATAGAAATAACTGAAAACTTTGACTGCGTTCCTTTCTTCTAAGTGTCATTTCGTAAACATTCTCTCGTTACAAAAGAATCTTCCTGTGCTATTTTGATGCAACTACAACAGAATGTATTCTCATAATAAATAATTTTACTGTCAAGAAAGATAATTTATTTAAAAAGTAAAACTAAATTAAAAGTGTAGAATAAGTTGATCTCAGATTATCTTATAATAATATTCTAAAATTATTTTTGTATTGTTTAATATAATTTTTTTATTAGTTGTTAGATAGGATTATTATGTGAATAGAGATTTATTGAGACATATTTACCTACTGTCATGTGAATACGTATCTTACTTCTTTGCAAAATACACTTTCATAATACCAAAAATCTACCTACCTCGTCTAGTCACAGATCCACACGTATACACTTTATGTATTATTTTGTAAGATGTATCATTTATTTTTAACCGACTTCAAAAAAAGGAGGAGGTTCTCAATTCGGATGTTTGTATTTTTTTTTTCGTATGTTCGGGCACAACTCCGTCATATATAGACGGATTCGCAAAATTTTTTTCTTGTTCGAAAGGGGTTTATTGTGAAATGGTTCCTTTTAAATTTCATATAGATCTGATGATGAGTATCGGAGACAGACAACGGAACTGTTCAAAAAATGACAGCAAATTAACCGCGATTTCTGCTATTAATATGCATTGTTTACGCAATCACACAACATTACGTAACGCCTGTACACTCGAAAGGGTTACGCAGATGTATTCAGAATATCAGGATACACCCAGATTTTCTATCAAAGTAGTAGTTGCATATTTTTTCGCGACTGGAAACTAGTCAAACAAGCTTTAAAAAAATTTTTTTAACAAAAAAAAACCGACTTCAAAAAACTCTACTGGCACTAAAAAGTTTAAAATAACCTATAACAAAATTTACCAGTTTTTGGAATCGTTGCCAAGCCCTACACGATAGATTACAATATTACTAATTTGTGTTTAGTAGTTTGTATTAGTAATATTGTAATCTATCGTGTAGGGCTTGGCACCGATTCCAGAAACTGTTAAATTTTGTTATAGGTTATTTTAAACTTTTTAGTGCCAGTAGAGTTTTTTGAAGTCGGTTTTTTTTTTAATTATTTGTCTATCTATTACAGTTCATCCTATATGGTTTTTAATTTTACTTTGTTGATAAAACAATAACCCTATTCTTATAATCATAAGAGCAAGAGAGGGAGAGAGAGGTTCTTGCATACTGATCTTCCTAACAATGGAAGTAGTATTATTAAGATACCTTTTGGTAAAATCAGCTAAAACTTTATCAATTACTATCTCACGCACACCAGCCAAACACCTTGGAAATATTTGTTTAATTCCAATGCAAAGTCTTGACTTATGCGGATTTCACAGGTAGTAGGATAAATGTACGCAGCGAAAGGACTAGGAAATTGTCAAATCCTGTAGGGAGGTCTGAGTAAAGATTATCACTGAATGACTAACCTTACTATTAGTTCAAATTATAATATCACTTTTTTTATAATAATAATAGATTATAATATTGGAAAAAAGATAGTCTGATGTTACATTTTAACTCACATCAAACTCCCTCTTTTACTACTACCATCGTAGTTATAATGATTATTGCATCTAATATTAAAATTGTTATTATAATATTATTACTATCATTATTTTATTATTATTGTTAAACTATTGTAGTATTTTTTTCCTTTCGAAGAGTTGCCTGGTTTAAGATAAGAAATCACTTAGACTTATGGTCAAGCGTTTCTTTTATAGCTGCAATTTTATGACGTGTTAAAGAATTTTCATGTAATTGAACATGTGTTAATGATTACTGATTTTTATAACTATATTTATGTGTTGAAATGTTTGTGCAAGTGTTGACGTATGTTTTGCAGTATTACTTGTGTAGTCGATAATATAAAGAGTATTATTTCGATTTTATTTGGTGCGAAATGTCTTTGATTTCCACAGCAAGTTGTATATATTTTTCCATTTTTTGCCTTGTTTTCTTTTATGTTTGCTGTATTATATATTGATATTGCCTTGGCTAAAGTTGTGTATTACATGATGAGTCACACAACGATCTTTAAGGGGTAAACACCACTCTAGAGCCTAAAAAAAAAACTTTGTTTGAGAATTTTTTTTGCGAACACTAAATAAGGAATAAAATTTCTTTTTTGAAGATTGGTTGATCATATATTGAACTATGTAAACAAATATTTTTATTGATTTTAGATACAAAATGGCGTCGGTATTCGTGGCTGAACAAAATCCTTTTTTTGGCCAAAACGGGCAGACAGATTTCTGGATAAGTATGAGACTTAGAAAAGAAAACGAAAGAATTTCTTAGTCTATGTACTATTAGCTATAGAAGTACATAAAGATTCTTTCCTAAATCAAATTCTGTAAAAATGGCGCAACTTTAAAAAGAAAAATCATGCGTGCAGATCACACGTGTAAGAAGTAGAACCTTCAAAAAACAAAATTTCGAGAGAATGAGACGAATGCACAGTATCAAGAGTAAGATAATTGTAGGATTTATTTATTATTATATTATTACCATATATAATAAAAGTCACCGGGTGGAATACCTGATAACAAGGACACTTTTGCAAATCCAAGCATTAAAAATTGAATGATGAGTGCAACAGTCATATATAAACACCAACATCGTAGGATGTTTATCGAGGCAAATATAATTCGCTTTAAATAAGTAAATATGGAATATCCTTTTTTTGTAACTCAGGTATAAAATTTTTTTTTGTTAGTATGGTTTTCAATTTCCCGTTTTCATCTACATTCTTGCGCTGTATAACAAACATTTTAGGATAGACAAAATAAAGACATTACGAAAAACATATGGAAAATACTGCTGGACTGAACAAAGGTTCTGGTTAAATGCAATGAGAGATCTAATAGAGATATTCTCGCGAAACGTTTTTTCAACTCCGTAGCCTACTACACTTCAAAACACTTATTATTTATAACATATCTCGTCTTTATTCTTTGGAACACAAACTTATCTTTCTAAATACTCTCGTCTAAAGAAAGATCTAAACAACGAAAAATCTAAAAAAACGAATTGAATCGTATCGCTCACTCAGCTTATCGAAATGTGTAAACAACGAGTCTCGAATTTGGGACCCTTAGTAAACTCCACCAATTCACGCTGGGCGTTCAGCCAGTTAAAAATGTTTTTATTTGAATCAAAAATAACCGTAAATTTCATTATAACGTAAAAACTATAATTAATAATAAAATTTTTTTTTATTCCTAGGTCAGTACATGTCTCTTTGGATAATTTTTATGAAAACATATAAAAATCAAATTTAAAAGACATATTTTGTCTTTGTGGATCAAATATATTATATGAAGAAGAAAAATAAAAATGTGACAATAATTTACTTACTTTTGAATGGAATTTGTCAGCTGCTCCTCATTTATTCCACAGTATTCTCTAAATCTTTTCCTCTGATGTATCTGGTAAACCTTTTTTTTTTTTTTAATACTTCAGACAATACAATTATTATATATTCTATGTACTTCATAATTATTTATTATAATATTTGCGAAATAAAGAATTTATTATAAATTTTTCAATAAAATTAAAACATTTTTAAATAGAAAAGATATGACACGTTGTAAAAAAAAAACTATAGGCATGAATATTATCGCATCGATAATAAAGATTATAAATATAGATCGAATTTCAACGGATTTTCCCTGTTTTATATAATTCTGTTCTCATGAAAAGTAACCGACCTTATGGTGTAGGTAGCTGACAAAAACTAATGTTTTCAAAATTTTATCCATCAAGATGAAATGCTGAATGCGATAGCCATAAATAGAAACAAAAATTGTAGAATATTTGTCGACAGAAAGATATGCCGTCCTAATCCAAGTAAATATAATATATTTTTTTCAAGTGAAAGCTTCTTTAGAATGGAAGAGATCTGAAAAGTAAATAAACGCGGTCGGTCAGGAAACGAAGCTATGAAACGGCTGCTATACTAAATAATGAGAGAAAAAGAGTCAAACATATAGGATTGAGCCTGCGAGAGAATGAGAGAGAATAAAGCTATATAGTTTTTCCTATTCTCGGTCTCCTCTTTATGCTCTGCTTCGTAGTTATCGCTTCTGGATGTATATGTGTGTGTTTGTGTGCAACTGCATACTACAAAGCGTGGACACATATTATTTCGATACTCGAAATGTCTGTAGATAGGAGCGATAAAAGGGTAGAAGATAAAACAGAGATAAGCACGTAGGTATGCGACAAAAGTATAAGGTCCAAACGAACCGACGGTCGAAATAAAGAAAGAAGGTGCGTGGTCTGTTTTTTTTACCAAATGTGTCATTTCTTTTCTATTTAAAAATGTTTATATTTTATTAAAAAATTATTATTAAATTCTTTATATCGCAAATATTATAATTAATAATTATAAAATATACAGAATATAATAATTGTATTGTCTGCAATATTTTACAAAAAAATGAAATGATTATCAGATACATCAGAGAAAAAGAATTAGACAACATTGTAGAATATTTTTCTTATAAATATCCAAAGACATGTTTTTTAATTATAATGTTTGTGTATTTAAGAAATTTATACTAATTTTTTAATAAAATAGAAAAGTTTTTAAATAGAAGAAACTAGACACGTGACAAAAACAAATAAAACCTTATTTACTTTATATTTCCCATAAAAATACAATAATATAACTTATTTTACAAATATCGAAAAACAAATATAGAAAATAAATTTTTTTTTAAATTTTAATTATTATAAAATAAAACAACGGAAATGATAAATAGATATTAAAATCGTTGTAATTAAAAACCCGATGAAACGAAAAAAATACGACCACAATTGTTCCCTTCTTTAACAGCATCTACAGTTATTAGTTGCAACACAAAAAGAAATACTTGTGTATGCTAACCCATGATAAAGATATCTCACATTCACAGAAAGTGTGAAAAGTGTAAAAGAAAAAAAATTTATCTACCTGAGTTTCAAAAAAAAAATATATTATATTTACTTAGGTTAAAAGATAGGATATCTTTCCACCGACAAACATTCTACCATTTTTGTTTCTATCTATGGTTATTACACTCATCATTCAATTTTTAATGCTTGGATTTGGAAAAGTGTCCTTTTTATCAGCTATTCCACCAGGTGACTTTTATTATATATGGTAATAATATTATAATAAATAAATCCTACAATTATCTTACTCTTGAAACTGTGCATTCGTTTCATTCTCTCGAAACTTAGATTTTTGAAGGTTTCACTTCTAACACGTGTGATCTGCACACATATTTTTTTGTGTGTGTGTAAATTATTGCAGACAATACAATTATTATATTCTATATGTTTCATAATTATTAATTATAATACTTGCGATATAAAAAATTTAATATTAATTTTTCAATAAAATAAAAACATTTTTAAACAGAAATAGAAAAATAGAAAAATAAAAAAGAAATGACACGTATATATATATCTTCCAGCTCACACAAACTTACACACTTATACAACTTGCAAAGACGGACTTCACACCTTTTTTCTTTATTTCGACCGTCGGTTCGTTTGGACCTTATACTTTTGTCGCATACCTACGTGCTTATCTCTGTTTATTCTTCTATCCTTCTATCGCTCTTTCCTACAAACAGATATAGTATCGAAATTATTCTATATGTGTTCACGTTTCGTAGTATGCAATCGCACACAAACACACACATATACAACCAGAAGCGATAACTACGAAGCAGAGCATAAAGAGGAGACCGAGAATAGGAAAAACTATATAGCTATATTCTGTCTCATTCTTTCGCAGGCTTAATCCTATATGTTTGTCTCTATTTCTCTTCTTACTAAATATCGTGACCGTTGCATAGCGGCCCGTCGCTCCGTTGCCTATCCGTATATAGGCTCCGTTGTCTATCCGTATATAGGCTCCGTTGCCTATCCGTATATAGGCTCCGTTGCCTATCCGTATACAGGCTCCGTTGCCTATCCGTATACAGGCTCCGTTGCCTCGCCATCTACCGCTTTGTTGCCTGAACCAGCGTTTCATTTTTTTCAAATCACTCCCTATTCTAAAGAAGTTTTCACTTCAAAAAATAGTATTTTTCGAAATGCATATTTTAATTATACGGTATATTTTGTTATATCTACTATATATTTTTCTATGTAATTTTATATATTTTTTCAATCACAGGCGCACAATCATTTGGTCTCTGATTTGGATAAAAACAAGATGGAGGTCGTGGAAACACAGAGTTTTGCAACAGATGTCACAACGGCACTTGAGAAATTGAAAGAAAAGGACGTAAGGATCATTCTTGGAAATTTTAATGAAAACTGGGCGAGAAGGATATTCTGCGAGGCCTACAAGTTGGTATTCTGGATGTATAAATTATTTGAGTTTGTGTTTGTGACTTATTCGTTTTTATATATATGATATCCTACTTTGCCAATAAATAATTTAGAAATTGTAATGAGCTAAAGCCGTTAAAGTCAAATATTTTGTAGGGTGTTTATGCTATATGTTGCTTTATATACTGATGTAGAATTTGTTGAGAAGTATAAATGCGTATGTATGCCATTTTTAGTATACATATTGCCAATAAAATATCAAAACTTTATATTGTAATAATTCCAAAAAAATTTATCTTGCAATTGTATCTAACGAATAATGAAATATTATTATTCATTACTATTAATATTATCACTAAAATAAAATTCAGAAACCTCAAAAACTTAATTTATGAAACTAAAAGAAAGAAAGACACTATTTAGATTAATGATATTTTCTTTAAAATGATCATGGTTGAATATCGCTTATGCCGGTGTGTCCGTTGTATTAACGTGATATAGGATGTAGCTGTTGTGATATTACGATATCTCACTTTTCGGTAACAATAAGTATATTAAAAGCATTTTACAATTATACTACGTTGTAATAGTTATTTGAGATTTCCTGATATAAGAATTAATGTGATTTCTGATGATCTCTTTTCCGAATTACAACTACAAACTTGCAACTTGCACCTGCTTTGATAATTATTTTGCGTGTGATGTCAAATTTAAGTGATCTTGGAATGCAACTTATCTGTGATGTTATCTAATTGTAAAATTCAACTGATCTGTAACAAGTACACTTGCCATATTGCTACATCGGAAACCACAAAAGTCCTTCCTCTAAGAATAGTGAAGGTGGAGTTTAAGATTTTAGAATCTGTTATTTGCCCAATCAAGGACAAGTCCACTCTCACTATTCTTAAAAAAAAAAAGTTGATATTTTTAGTTTAGATAGTTAAGTGTTACAATACTTACAATACTCTCAGTCTATTGTTTGTCTAACAATAAGATGATCAGAATATTAATGGAAAGTGCCTAGAAAACCTATAAAACCTGCATCGACTTCTTTTTTAGAATTATATCTTCAATTATTGCCTACTATCGACTCCGAAAATCTCCAGAATATTATCTGTATTTCTAAAAAGAGCTTTTTTTGTTGAAATAGTAAACAAAATCCGAGATATTCAAAAGACGAAATAACACCGTAGATCGCTATGCACCTCTCTTGCTTTATTGCTTCTGGATGTAAAAATCATAAATGTTGTTATGTGAATTAAAAAAAAAAACTAAATTAACAAAATTACATACTTCTTGTAAATATGCAAAGGCGTTGACAGCATTTATTGCTTATAAGACAAGTAAGATTAACAACAATCGCATATCCAAATTTCAGTATTCCAACTTCGTTGTAGGAAAATACCACTCAAAGCAATTCTTTTGCTTATTTCATTTTCTTCTGCTCTATTTTAATTAATTTATTTCTGACTTATCAGACATATATGTCTATGATTTTTTAGGTTCGGGATGTACGGAAGAAAGTACCAATGGGTCGTAATGGGCATTTATGCAGAAGAATGGTGGACTCGACCCGGTGGTGGTTGTGCACCCTCCGAGCTCGCGGAAGCTTTGCATGGTGCCATCTTGACAGATCTCTTACCCTTAACAACCGAAAAGCATTACACAGTGTCTGGCATCGTAAGTAAAAACAAACGCTTTTTACAAACGACTTTATGATCGTCTTTTTTCGTTGTTGGTAAATAAGATAAATAATTATTGAACTTATTATTACAAGTAATTCGTTCCATCTCTTTCCATCAAAATTGCTAGTATATTATTTTTATTAACAGAAAAAAGTTAAAGAGTAGATATATTATAAAATTTCATTTTGTCCTAATAGATCACATCCATCTAATTTATTAATCAAATGAACTTTTTTTGTTCTTATTATGGTTTTTATTTTATTTCTTTTTTCTGTATTATTTACCCTAGTAGCATAAAAATATTAGAATAATGTCTTTTTCAAATGTTGAAATACAATACAATTACGACATACAAATACAAATACGACATACAATATTTTTTGTCATTATCGCTCCATTAGTTTAACTTTTGAGAGATAGGAGGCAAATAATGACATATTTAAATTTTATGAAGTTTCATAAGGGCAAAAAAACTAAATTTTTTTAATCAATCACTTATAGGTAAATATAAATATTTTTTAAACAAATAATTCACTATGTTGTATTACTTGTTTTAAAAAATACGCTGAATATTCACTTGTATCGTGTATTTATTAATAAAATGGCGTGGTTATTTTATTAAAATTAGGTCCGCTTCGTAATAAACTGCCAGCAGAGAAATAATTAGCGCCACTCAATAGTAACTAAGTTTAAAATTTACTCAAAATCATCGGTCGGTACACTAGAATGTGACTTTTTTTTACAATCTCTCTCAATTCCGTCTAGGTGTACACGAAAAGTCCGTAAAAAAGAGGGAGGTAAACTTTACGGCCTAAGCCGTAAAAAAAAGACAATATGGTAGAGTCTCTAGAAAACAGTTGTAGCGGACGCGTATCAACAGTCACGCCTCTACAGACCGCTTATATAACTATACCTAAAAATGATAAAACAGACCAACAACATGTAAAACAAAAGAACTATAGTTAATGGCTTTTATACACGCTAAACGACACACAACGCATTGTATCCACCACGTGTTACTAAAACTCATTTTAACCAGTTATTATTAATAAAACTTTTTATACACGTTAACCATTTTGTATATTTTTATCTCGTGGTATTGGTGAGAAGAGATACCACAAATTGGTGACCCCGACGTGATTTACAAGTGGTTAACCTATACGCTACATCTTTGTGCGACGAAACTCAACTCTGGCTGCCATTCAACCAATGTACAGGACACCTGAAAGAGCAACATCCATCATGATTCGCCAGGACGAAAATAAGAGCTCTGTGGACAACACAATAACTGATCGACAAAATCAATTCACGCTTGATTTTCCAACAGGTGAACCATCATGTTCTGGAACTATTCCGTCCACTAAACAGACTCCACCGGATAATGCGCACAAGGCCGTCTGCACAGTAAATCTGCAACTACCTCAGTTCAATCCCAGGTCACCGGATCTATGGTTCGCAATAGCCGAGGCGGATTTCAGTGCAAATCGTATAACGAATGATGCACAAAAATACGTCCAACTTCTCAAAGCTTTACCTTATCAAATTGCAGAACAGTTACAGGACATTGTTAGCAATCCACCCGCACAAGATAAGTACCAAACTTTAAAAAACGCAATTCTTGAACGTTTTTCTCTATCACGGACAAAACAGTTGCAGAAACTTTTAAATGAAAGGGTTGTTGGTGATAAACGACCCTCACAACTGTTACGCGAAATGAGAGTATTAGCTCAGGATTCTGTGCAGGAGGACGTGCTTCACCAACTCTGGACCGAACGTCTCCCACCTAAAATACGTCCGTTGCTAATAATATCAGAAAATCTAGGTCTCAACGAGCTTGCTGTAATGGCAGACAGACTTGTGGATAACTTGGATCTACTTCCGGTAATGGCTGTACATGGTGCAGATACAACCGGTCACGACAGGCACTCCGGCAGCATGACAACTCCACAAACAGAACGACAGTTACTAGAAATCAGCATGGCTTTAAAAGACTGCCAAAATAGTTTAGCCAACCTACAAGTAAGTCAACAGCTCATTCAAAAACAACTGTACGAGATGCAGTCTCAGCAGCAGCAACAACAACAGAACATAAATCAACTGCAAAACTCATCACGATACGAAAATCGTGCACGTTCGAGACGGAGATCACTAACACCTAACCGCAACGGCACTTGTTACTACCACACAAAATGGGGCAACGACGCTCACCGATGCACGCTTCCTTGCAACTTCAAGTCCTCAACCAACAACCAGGGAAACTAGACACGCTGTCAACGATTGGGGCAGTAGGTGACGGCCAAAACAACGGACTGCCCACAGAACTACGTCTACACATTCATGATCACAGAACCAACCAAAAATTCCTCATAGATTCGGGATCGGTTGTATCAATCATTCCAATTTCTTCTTTAAAACACAAACTAAAAAAACATCCTCTCACACTCTACGCAGCAAATTCTTCAGTGATTCACACCTATGGCACAAAAACTCTGGACCTGGACCTCAACCTTCGTAGAAGCTTCGTCTGGTCTTTCATCGTTGCTGACATACAAACAGCTATAATTGGTGCGGATTTTCTCACGAATTTCAATCTTCTGGTTGATTTAAAAAATCAACGTCTCATCGACCCGCTGACTAATCTGTCTTCAAAAGGACAAACAGTGAACACAGACACATACAATGTCTCAACCTTAGGCACTAATTTGCCACCACCATATGGAGATTTGCTCAAAAAGTACATTGAGGTTACAAAACCGACTCAAAAGCCAAACACCACCAACATTCAGCATGCTCATCGAATCATTACAAGAGGACCACCTGTGACGGCGCGGGCACGGAAACTCGCTGGTGAAAAAGCGGCAGCAGCAAAGTCACAGATCTCTCAGATGCTCAACAACGGCACCATCAGACCTTCCAGCAGTCCTTTTGCCAGTCCAATACATTTAACTCGGAAAAAGAACAATGAATGGCGATTATGTGGCGACTACAGACAACTCAATGACATCACGGAACCTGACATGTACGCTCCTCCACTGATACAAGACCTCTTCACACGCTTACCAGGTACCAACATCTTCACAAAACTGGATCTCAGGAAAGCTTACAATCAAATACCCATGCACCCGGATGACGTCCATAAGACGGCAATCACTACGCCATGGGGACTTTTCGAATACGTGGTAATGCCTTACGGACTAAAAAACGCTACTCAAACTTTCCAGAGATTCATGAACACAAATTTTCAAGATCTTGATTTTGTTTTCATCTACATCGACGACATCTTCATTGCATCACCCGACGAGGAGACTCACGTAAAACATGTCAGCACTGTTCTCGAACGACTTCAAAATCTTTCACTCAGCATAAATACTGAAAAATGCGAATTCGGAAAAGCTAAAATTGACTTTTTAGGTTATCACATAACACCCCTAGGGTACACTCCAACCTCCAATCGTGTAGAAGCTATATTGGACTACAAAAAGCCTGAGACCATCCAGGAGCTCAGACGTTTCCTGGGCATAACTAACTACTACCGTAGGTGCATTCCTCAGATCGCTCACACGCAAATACCATTAAACAGTTACCTGAAACAGTCAAAAAAAAATGACAAAACGAAAATAGCTTGGACACCTGAAGCCAATAAAGCATTCATAGAATGCAAACAAAAAATAGCAAACACAACTTTACTCGCCTATCCATCTCCGATTGCACCAATGGCTCTCACTACTGACGCGTCATCATCAGCAATAGGAGCAAAACTGGAACAACTCGTCAACGATATCTGGCAACCATTAGGTTTTTTCTCACGAAAACTCAGTGAGACAGAAAAACGCTACAGCACTTACGACCGTGAGTTATTAGCAATTTTCACCGCTGTTAAATTTTTTCATTACCTTTTAGATTGCCGAAATTTCATCATAAAAACGGACCACAAACCACTAACCTATGCTTTCAAGCAAAAGCTCGACAAATCATCAGAACGACAAATCAGGCAACTAGATTACATATCTCAATTTTCTACGGACATAGTACACGTGAAAGGCGGAGACAACGTGGTTGCAGATGCACTTTCACGCATTAACACTATCACCATGCCAACAATACTAACGCCTGAAGCCATTCAAGAGGCTCAACGCGCTGACGAGGAACTACAGAACATAGTTCAAGGCTCCACATCACTCAAGCTCCACGAACTCGAGATTCAACCAAAAACCAAAGTATACTGCGACATTTCTACAGGAATTGTCAGACCATACATTCCATCGTCTCTCAGAAAAACAGTCTTCCAAACAGTCCACAACATTGCACATCCAAGTGGCAGAAACACGTCGAAACTCATTAGGGAGAAATACACATGGCCTGGAATACGCAGGGATTCTCTACAATGGTCTCGTGAATGCATAGCATGTCAGAGAGCCAAGATTCATCGACACACAAGAACTGAACCTAACCACATTGAAGTACCCAGCAACAGATTCAACCATCTACATATTGACATAATATTCCTGCCAAACGTTCGAGGATACCAATACTGCCTCACAATGATCGACAGATTTTCAAGATGGCCAGCTGCGGTACCGATAAAAGACATGTCAGCGGACACAGTTGCAACAGCATTGTTCAACGAGTGGATATCTCACTACGGAACTCCAATCACCATAACGTCGGATCAAGGTGCACAATTCGAATCAGCTCTTTTCCAATCTCTCGTCCATCTAGTAGGTGCCAAGAAAACAAGAACGACTCCTTTTCATCCTCAATCAAATGGCATCGTCGAGCGCATGCATAGAACCTTAAAAGCCGCTTTAATGTGTTCCCCAAAACCTTGGCTCGACATCTTACCCGTGGTACTACTCGGACTTCGAACCTCATTCAAGGAGGATATCCAAGCCACTCCGGCAGAAATGTTATACGGAACATGTTTAAGAGTGCCCGGAGAGTTTTTCACCTTGACCGATCAACCTCTCGACTCACAGATCTTTGTGGAGAAACACCGAGAATACATGCGGGGTATACGACCAACGCCTACTGCACACCACTCCAAAGCAAAAGTATTTATTCTCAAGGACCTAAACACCTGCACGCATGTATGGTTACGCTGTGACCACGTCAAGGCACCATTAGAAGCGCCTTATCAAGGTCCATACAAAGTGATTGAGAGAATTTCCGATAAACTTTATAAAATACTAGTAGAAGGTGAAGAAAAAAACGTCTCAATCGAAAGACTAAAGCCTTGCTACACCAACAAGACTGATCTCGACAACGTCGAGGACCAACACTCAGTACCGGAGAAGATGAAACCACATCATTGGGGATCTTCAATGGACATACCCAAAAAAACCTACAAACGCGCCGTGACTTTCAAGCCTCCCGCGCAAAGTCACTCGGGGGGAGTAGTTGTAGCGGACGCGTATCAACAGTCACGCCTCTACAGACCGCTTATATAACTATACCTAAAAATGATAAAACAGACCAACAACATGTAAAACAAAAGAACTATAGTTAATGGCTTTTATACACGCTAAACGACACACAACGCATTGTATCCACCACGTGTTACTAAAACTCATTTTAACCAGTTATTATTAATAAAACTTTTTATACACGTTAACCATTTTGTATATTTTTATCTCGTGGTATTGGTGAGAAGAGATACCACACAGTCCCTTCATGGACGCCACCCAGCGCTCAAAAGTTGAACTTTTAGAGCAAGTATAACGAAAAAATATTTTTTGAGCTTCATTTTTTAATATGAAATAAATAGTAATTCTAAATATTGTATATATGTTCATAAAATGTACAGTAAAGTACATTTTTTAGAAAATATTAATTAAATATTCGGAAAATATAAAACAGATATTTGAAAAATATATATTAAATATGTATGTAATATTTAAATTATAATACTTAATCAATTGATAAAATTTTTTGATGAGGCGGGATTTGAACTCGGGAACATACGATTACTGGATGGACATTACTAGTAGACTACAGGCCCGACCTAAAAAATCGATGGGTCAACTAATCCCCTAGGAAACCTATATGGGACGATATAGAGGCATAAAATAATAATTTTTAGCACTATGCCGTGACTTGTAAGCTGTCCAACTGAGTGCAGGTGAGTATTAAAAAGCACAAAATAACCGGGTGCTTTTTTATCAAATGATTTTTTACGGCATTCTTACCACCTATAGATCCATCGAAAATAATGAGAAAACACGTAGTGCCGTTAAAAAATAGTAAGCCACAAAGTCGGAAAAAATTTTTGATTTTCTGACAAAACCCCGGGTCTATTACATCATTTGATTATTTACGGTGTTTTTTTCATACAATTTAAATACCTATTCTAATTGATTATTCCGCAACGCCGTGAAAAAATCATGCAACAAAGGAGAAAAATCCAGTGTTAAAATCCACCTTTTTCCACGGGTCTGGGGGATGATCTGATACTACATAAAATTAATTTATTTTGAAAGTATTTTATGCATAAATAACATTTTTCCACATGCCGTAAATTTTTTTTGGTTCAAGGGTCTGTTTTTTAAATAAACGGCATAGGAATTTTTACATATTATCGATTGTTCCCTTCAAAAATATGTTAATGCCGTACAGTATTAGATGATGATAAAGTACCTCCTAAAACGGAAGTGTTATTTTTATTTGCCAAAAAATATGGTCTGCATTTAAATGAACGGCATGACTTTTTCTTCATTCATTGACTCTTATACTATTTAAAACAACAATAACATTTAAAAAATTTCTTTATGTTATTAATGTACGACAATTTAAACTTTTGCAAAAATTAAAAAAATTTTATTTTTTGTTTTCTCTATATTTTTTTTTTAAACAGTTTTTTTTAACGGCAATAATATAGAAAAATTGTACTTAGCAAAATCATGTTAAAAAACAAGTTGCCGTACAGAGTCCAATGATTTTACAGCTGTAAAAGTCAAATATACGATTAAATTAAGTTAATTATTGATATACATTCAAATAAACAACAATTTTTAAACGGATTTATTTTAATTAGTACTTCTAAATGCTAAAAAATAAATTGAAACCGATGCCGATCTTTTTCAGATAACCTCCCAGACCCTTGGAAAAAGGTGGATTTTAACCCTCGACTTTTCTCCCTTGTTGCATAATTTTTGTACGGCGTTGCGGAATAATCAATTAGAATAGGTATTGAAAGTGTATGAAACCAACGCCGTTCAAAATCAAATGATTTAATAGAGCCGGGGTTTTGTCAGAAAATCAAAAATTTTCTCCGACTTTATGGCTTACTATTTTTTAACGGCACTACGTGTTTTCTCATTATTTTCGATGGATCTAGAGGTGATAAGAATGCCGTACAAAATCATTTGATAAAAAAGCACCCGTTTATTTTGTGCTTTTTAATTCTCACCTGCCCCTATATCGTCCCATATAGGTTTCCTGGGGGATCAGATGACCCATCGATTTTTTAGGTCGGGCCTGTAGTCTATTTTCAACTCCCAGCGATACCAACGTCGTCCTTATCCACCGACTGATCGTTTCACTCTTGACCGCACTATGCGGCTTGTTAATTGAGATCAACAAAGAGTCAAAACCGCTTCGCAGATCTTTAATCACCACCAGATATTGATTCAAAGTTCTGGCAATACATAGCTCTGGGTTGTACAAAAAGAATGGAAGTCTTAAAACTGGCTGCGGGCCTCCTGTTCGAGAGGTCTTGATTCTCCCAGGGATTCGGATTTAATTTTTTGACTCTGAAACGATAATGCTCGAGATATTAATTAACGCCAACGTTTGACAGCGATGTGCTGTACCTAAAGTCAATAACACAACAAGCTTTGCCGTCAATTTCTTCAAAGGAAGTTCCTCCACTGGACCCCATTCCGCCAGCTTTGACAAAGCTGGGTCTACATCTCAAGTAGATTCGTACTTAGGACATTCAGGCCTCATCCTCGAAAAACCCTTGATAAATCGGCTTATTAAAGAGCTGTTCGTGATATCCTCGTTTGATATCAAAATCTCCGATGACCTGATTATTCCAACACCACCAGAGCTTCAAAGTTCCATTGTAATTTTTTATAATGTTGATTCTGCTAGTGAAGCTAGCGAGATATTAACTGCTTCCTTAGGCATGCCCTTGATTACAAGTGGACCTCCGGATCTCTTCTCCATGAGCAATAAACCGCGCATTTAGTGTTGATTCGCGAAGCAAATAGATCGATCTCCAGATTCCCGAATCTTTTGATGATTCTTTTAAACGCATAGTCTGGTAATTCCCACTCCGCGTCTGAGTTATCGATTCTTGATGATCGGTCAGCCTCCACATTTTCCTTCGACGGGATGTACGAGACGTAAACCCATAACTGGGGGTCCTTGCACCAATTCCATAGCTCACTCGCCAAGCTATGTAGCCCGGCATAACGGACACCACCCATCCTATTGATATAGGCCTCCGTTGTCGTGTTGTCCACCATGAGTAAGATATCAGTGTCCCTCAGGTCCGTCGCAAAACACTTCAAGGCCAATAGCGCCGCTTTAAGCTCCAGGTGGTTTGTATGAAAACTTCTCTCCTCCTGACTCCATAACCCATTGACGCTTTCACCTTCACAGAACGCACCTTACCCGGACAGTGATGCGTCTGAGTAGATTGTTCTCTCATACTGGTTGTTTCTTACCTTTCTACTGGCATTTGGTAAGGCCTTTAACCAATAATCCCAGCCCTTTAGGGTATATTTCGGTACCGCCATGGCTGAATCAAAACAACCCCTACTACTTTCTAGAGCTTGGACTTTCGCCCTTTCAAATGATCTATAGTGTAACAAACTGTACTCAACTGCCGGACAACACGCTACCACTGACCCCACAACCTTGACAAAATCACGAATCTTCACCTCGTCCTTCTTTTTAAGATCCTCGATCTGTTTTTGTACTGAGACTATTTTTTCTCCTCAAAGCTCCACTCTCATTGTAGATGAGTCAAGAATAAAGCCTAAATATTTACATCTTCTCTTGGGCTTCAACATGGACTTATCAATATTCACAATGAATCTTAATCTCTCGAGTAACTTGATCGTCTGACTCAGATTCTAGCTGCACTCCGCAATCAAATGACCAGAACATAGAAAGTCGTCCAAGTATACAACCGACAAAAAACCTCTCAACCGAAGATAGTTTATCACTGGCTTCAACAACTTGGTAAATGTTAATGGACACGTGCATAAGCCGAAGGGCAAACAAACAAACTCATAAATTTTCCCCTTAAAGATAAATCTCAGAAATCTCCGATGTGGCTTCCATACTGAAATCAGAAAGTAAGCATTTTTAAGATCCACCGTACCCATGAAAATATCACGCTCCAGAAGGCTGTAAACGGATCTAAGATCCTCGAGTTTGAAGTGTTCTGCGTCAATAAACGTATTCAGATCCTTCAGGTTCAGAATAAACCTCTGTTGACCATCCGACTTAGGGACCAAAAAGAACGGTGAAAGGAAATGTCCAGGAACCTCTTTTACTTCCTCAATCGCGCCTATCGAAAGCAGTCTGTTAATCTCTAATTGGATGCATGCCAGCTCCTGACCCGACCAAGTCCTGTCAGGTGGTGGACGAGTTTGTATAGGGACCGATTTAAAAGGTATTTTATACCCTTCCACACACTGAATGACAATTTTGTCCTCAGTGATTGTTTTCCAGGCTTTTAAAAAATACTTTAGACGCCTCGCAAACCTACTTACATTCTCTTCTGAGATTAACGGTTCTGAGACCGTTGGTACTGCTGACGATATTGACTCGACTTGGGGTAAAATTTCTGCTTCGCTGGAAATTTGGAAGTCAGTGGTTTTCTCGTTGATGAGGTTTTCCCGCTCGTCTGAGACACTGACTTCCTTTGACTCAACGAGCTCTTGGAGTTTAAAGAACCGAAAGGCACGAACGGCTTCTTTGGCGGAACAGGCTTCAACTCTTCCCAGACTTTCCCAATGGCCTTGATCTCCTTAACCTTGTCGACTAATTTATCGCCGAACAAAAAATCATCAGCTTCCCTTTTCTCTAGTGCCGTCGCCCACTGTTTTGACAACGTCGGTAAGATGCAAGCTCTGCATGCAACCGTTTGAGATCTGTGTATCTCAATTAGTAATTTAATCGCAACCCAAATTTGCTCCAATCTCTTAACATTGTCTGGATCTCTAAGAGATGCCGGAGACTCAATTACTAAAGCCAAAGCAGCCAAAGCAGATCCAGCTAGCTTCTGCGTAACACCAAAGTACTTGTCCCTTTTCAGAGTCGATTCTTTTAGGTTAACTGCCACCTCTTTATTCAAAATCGGCAGCTCGAACGAAAGTTTATCCTTCCTGGGATATTTTCCTAGGAGTGTCTCCCTAACTTCTTTCTTTAAACCTTCAGATAAATATTTTTTCCAACGATTAGCGACACTGGAGTGCAGGACTAATTTAGGTTCTTTCTGCATCGGATCCTCTCCAAAGATATGGAGAGCATTCGCATCCAGCTCCCATGGAGTCTCTGTTTCTGCGTTTTTAACTGACTCTGATCCCGGTGGGACTTCTTTGCTAGTCGTTTCAGGCTGAGAATCCTCTTCTTCTGCCACTTGCTGCTCACTCGGAGTGACTTGATCCCTAGTTGACGTAGTCTCTGTGACTTTGGAATTCAGTTGCAATTTCCTCCTCCACTGGATTCAAAATGCATTTAATTCATCTTATTATAGATTTCCATACATCAGTTTATTTAACAATTGTACAAGATTAGGTAGTTTATTGTTTACTCTGAATTAACCTCCCGGATAAATTAGAGTAATTTTAATCTCTACTTTACCTTCCAGATAAAGTCAGATTACCATATAAGTCTTATTTTACCTCTCGAGTAAAACAGAACACTACCATACCCACAGAGCATTACCATACCCAGATGTAATTATTATGATTATTTATAATCATGTGAAGTCTCTCGGGCATGAAGGTATAATTTACGAAACATGTGACTGCATCTCGTGCTCACAATTAATCCGTAGTTATAATGGTTACAATTACCTTCAACATCTGATTCTGATCGCTCCGGCGTCTCACGGACTGTATCTTAGCGTCTCAAAATGGCTTCCTTTATTGCAGCAAACCCCGTTGCTATCTCCTCCATCTTATCCTCTAGCTTGCGAAGTCTTTGAATGTTCGTTTCCTTGAACGATTCCGACTTCTTGAACTCTTATTCTTGCTACTACCCATTGATAATTTTTAAATCTCTATTATTAATAATAAAATACGTTAAAACTGTTCACTTTGCACCAAACGTGCGATCTGTCTGGCATAAAAATAACAAATGAATAAACAGTAATAAGGCAGGGCCACGATGGTCAAGGGGTGCTCCAGTCGTTCACTTTAGCTCTGAATTGTAGTCTAAGACATGAAAGTAAAGATACTACCTTCGTAATCTCGAAGTGCGAGACACGAAAGATAATTTTATATTCTGAATAAATGTCCTTTAAACCTTTTAATAAATTACCCAATTGGGTATGATTAATATTGTTTTTTAAGGACCATACTTTTAAAAAGTTAAGCAATCCTAAATTTACAAAAGCAATATCTTTATTATTTGCAATAGTATTATTTGTTTCTGAATTATCTATTTGTTTATCTCTATTAGTTTCAAAATAAAATAAATTATTAATATTAAAATCGGAAACAGGAATAGTATTTGTTTCAGAAATAATTGACGAAATTTTTGATTCCTCAATAATTGCGTCGACAAATCAATTCTGAATAGACAACGAAATCATCTGTTTCTTTATAAATTTATATTTTTTGTAACGTTTCTCAGACATTTTTTGGACTATAATATATAAGACACAATATATGTGAAACAATATTACAATATGCAAATATTATTACATAAAAAAATATTACTTACTTTTGAGCTGTTACGTCACATGCGTAACGTACGGCAAGAAAAGTAATTAACAAATGTAACACACACTCTAACACAGAACACTGATTCAAGATGTTCGCTCGATAAATAGTCCAGGAGCTAGCAACGTTTTTGAGAGAGTATTGTGGGTAAACTGATTTATTGATATGTCATTCTTCTTACTCTTTTCGGTTAGAATCTGCACTACCTAGCTGGCGGTAGTGCTTGCGTTTACTAGTGCGCATCCTACCTGTACAGGTAATAATCCTAGATTTTAAAAGAATTTTGAGAAGCCTAATTTTATATTTATTGACTTTAGATAGATTTATCAAACATAAATTTTTTATTGCCATGCATTTTTCTCATTACTAAATATCTGCCATATGCAATTTTTTTTTTTTAATAAAAAATTAAAAGTATTCTAGTATGCCTGTAATTTTAATATTATGTTATTTAAGTATACAGAAACCTAAAATTAATTTGCCAAACGTTTATTCTGTTGTTAAACCTAGAATAAAAACGACAAACTTATAAAAAGTATTGCAGTATGATGCTGTAGTTAGAGAGAGACAGTTCAGAGTGCAAGAGAGATAGACAGCTATGGTGGCGCAACTGGCATGTTTACAAGATGGCGTCAGTAAAAATAACACTAACACAAACATGTGACTTTAGACTTTTCTCGGTTGAATTAATTGAGCAGTGTAGTAATTAATGCCGTGTTATTTGAAACCGTGTTGTTTGAGACCCAGAGCCAATGTAAAAAGGGGCGTTACGTTCCGAAAACTTTTTAAAAACAAATATTTTTTTTAAATAAACAACTTAATTTTTATTAAAAATATAAATGTATGAACAATATAAAACCAAATATATTATTTTAATTTAACGCAACTTTAATGTAATAAATTTCTTCGTCGTCACTGCTCAATTAATTCAACCGAGAACGTTTTTTCGATAGAATGATATCGCCTTGACTTTCAGAACGTTTTTCTTTTTTTTTAAGTTCTTGCATCTTCTTCCCTCTTTAAAAAATCTGTAATTTTATTTTGTTTGCTATTTCTTACCAGGTCATTATAAATTTCTTGGTATGGAGCTAGACAGTTTTGATGCTTCCTTTTGAATTTTTGTCTCCTTTTTTTGGAAGGATCTGCATTCAAGAAAAATGACTCGAGATTTTCAGCTAAGTTAGGCCTTCTTGTAATATTTTTAATGTTAACTTATTAACAGCACAATCTTCATCAGTGCTAGTGTCCTCAGGATCAATTTGATTTGCAGTTTCGGATACCATTTCCATCAAATCCGCTTCGTCAACTTCTTCTTTCACTAATAAACCTTGAACGTCTACAATAGCCATTTCCACAAAACCTTCGCTTCCGATTGATTTAGCAAGTTCTGATATGCAACCAATTTCATTTTGTAACGATTCCCGCACGTTCTCTATTTCAACTGAAAGAGGCCATATCTTCTTCCAACCCGCATTTAACGTTGATGTTTTCAGTTCACACAGCGTGAGACATTTTTGTTTTCAGGTCATGGAGATGAAAAGAAATACTTTCCGCAGCACTGTATCTTTAAGACGGTAAGCCTCGCCGCGGCTGTAGAAGTACAGTGTTGTACAAAGGTTTTTTGAAAGAAAACAGTTTTATAGAATGCCGTGTTGTCGGAGGGTTCCCGCCATTATGAATCGTGTTATAGCGAAATCGTGTCATGCGATACCGTGTTGTTGGAGGGATACCTGTATATGTAAAGACATATGTCGAGTACAAAAGGATTCCTGGAAAAAATCAGTCCTCAAGTCATTCGGCCACATTTAACGTTTATTGTTTGATCCGCTCCGCCCGGCCGGCTTAGATGCCGCGTTACAAAAACCTTTGTATCTCCAAACAATTTCATTATATCTTTATGGCGACTTCTGACCACTCGGAAATCAATCCCCTTTCTAGAATTAGAAAATATTTTTAAGCATTTTAAGAAGTAGGAAAATACCGCCACTATTCTCTCCACAATATTGTAAGCAACATTTTAATGAGGTGAAAAGGACATAAGTAGTGAACAAAAATAGCTACAGATTAATGCCTTCCAAGTCATTAATAATAATATAGCACGTCATCAGTATCATCGAAACAGAAAAGAAGAGCGTGTCATTAAAGAATCAGTGATGACATTCTACATGGATCAAAACATGTCAGATCAGTGTGTTGTTGAACTCAGTCATTGTACAGCGAAGACTTACAATCTTTAGTTGCAATTATATTGTAACAAGAGCTTACAACTCTTGTAAATAAATGGTTTGTTAAAACATAGGATTGATTAATTATATTCCCACGTCCATATACTCGTCCACGGAGCAAAAGTTACATTCCACAAAGTTAAGACTACTGGCAATTACTGACATTAGGTCCTCCGAGCAGAAAGTATAGCTGAACGCAAAAAATTTGGTCCTCCAAGCCAGAAATAGCGAGCCAAAGAAAAGTCAGTGAATTGGTAGAACCTATAGACATTAGGTCCTACAAGCTGACCATTTGCTGGGTGCGGAACATTCCATCCTTCGAGCCAAATTCAGGTCAGAAAATTAATGGATCCTAAGTTGTTTGGATAAAGAGACAACAGGTGCCTTCAGAGATCCAGACATAAGAAAAAGGGGTGAGAGCACCAAATTAACTATAAGAACAAATTAAAGAAAGCTACATTGAACGGTGGACGACAGCTAACTAAATCTGTGACACATATCAATTATCAACAAAGTTTGATAGGCAATCTGCAAGGAATATCTAGGATCAATTGCATAAGAACATGGACTTCACAACTGAAGTGGAGAAGGGACGATCAGCTTTTAAGAGAGAATTAACGCGGTTTAAATCAATCATCAAAACCTATCGAACCGACAAGAATTGAGAAGGCTATAGTATAAATGTGAAGAATTGACAAAACACTACTTTGTCTTTAGTAAAACTCAACAGCAGCTTATCATCTTGTTGCCTGACAGTGACGCATCTTTTAATGAATTATACGATTTCTAGGATCTATACAAGGAATTTCTCTTTGATGTGCGTAAGTTATTGTTAGAAGCAAAAGCTCAGATTGTGTTATTTTTTTCATCACGCTATGATAAAGGCTCAAATCACAATTACCAAGGTTAGGATGGTCTTGTATGGATCAACTAAAACAACTAATAGAGTATTATTAAACGAAATGCAGCATGCTAGATCTAGAGTACAGAAAGATCTCTTTTTGATCTTAATTCGTTTTAGGCAACACGAGTATGTACTATAGAAGAAATTGAGAAAATATACAGGCAGATTATAGTTGTTCCCAAAGATTGCAAATTTTAAGTAATTCTCAAAGAATTCTATGACAACCAGATAAAATATTACCATTCAAAACATATCAATTAAGGATGGTAACATACAGGACTGCGTCAGCACCATTTTTAGCAATTCGTGCATTGAGGCAGATTGGAGAAAGCATTAAGATAGTATTTACACACTTGTCGTGTAATCATTGATGACTTTCATGAAAATGACCTTTTAACTGTGACGACCACTATAGATGAGATCTTTATTTAAAAAAAAGATCTACAATCTATTTTATCAACCGCTAGACTTACACTACTAAAATGGAATTCCAATGTACCTTAATTATTAAGTACAAGAGGAGATTTAACATTACAACTGCCGACTAAGGAAGATCAAGTACCCAAAACATTAGACATTTACTGAGCAATAACGAGAACGAACTACATTTTACTATGAGAAAAACAAATAATCAACGAATTACCAAACGGACCATTCTTTCCAACATAGTCCAACTTTTTTGATTCATTAGGAATCAAATTATTTATTATCCAGCAATAATACAGGCAAAGGTGTTTATGCAAAAATTGTAGCAGCTAAGAATAAGGTAGAACAAATCGCAATCTCAAAATATCCATACGTTGTGGCTAGAGTTTCGCAATGGCTGGGTAGAGTAGCTGGTAGTACTCTGGTATAGAGTTTCGCCCAGACAGAAGATCTGGGAGCAAAAGGATATGAAGGCAGCTACACAATGCCATGAAGCACTTTGTGCTATAGAGCTGAAAGAAATAAAGCATACATTGATAAAATTAGCACAAGAATAACACTTCCTTTCGGAAAGACGAGCTCTTGAAAGGGGACTTGAAATTTCCAAATGAAACATTACTGCATTATTGGCTCCGTTTAATAGACAAAGTGGGACTCCTCAGAGTGGGCAGAAGATTCTAAAAGGAATCGATGTTGTATGACCAGCTATATCCGATATTTGGAAGACTAAATATCCACTCACCATATTGACAATCAGATATGAACATCCCTGATTACTACATGTCGACTGCCAAACAATTATGGCTACAACACGGAGGAGATATTGGCCCCTATCAGGTAAATCGATAGTGAAGATCATTCATCAATATACATTAGGTGTTTTAAAGAAGCCTCAAGTTCTGCAGTATATAATGACAAATCTTTCTACTACACACTGTTCTCTGTCAAGGATAGACCTCGATTAAAAACAACTATCAAGGCATACCTCTGTGTTTTCGTTTATTTTTCCACTAAAGATATTCATTTAGAAATAACAAAAGACCTTAATTCAGATGTTTTTCTAAACTGTCTCTACAAGTTTTTTGTACAACGAGGGAATCTAAAAATATTTAGTCTGACAATTTTGTAGGAGCATCTAACGAGATTAACAATCTAGGGTTTATACTATTAAACAAGTTTAACTGTGATAAGCTGGTAAACATACTATACAACGAACAAAATCTCCTCATGCACCTCATTTCGGATGACTGTGTGAAAGCGCGGTTAAGTCCGCAAAGTATCACTCAAAACACGTCATAGGTAAAACGAAATTAATGTTTTAAGAACTTTATACATTAGCAATGCAGATTTAGGCATCTTTCAATTTCAGTCGCTTTCTCATTTGTCCAATGATCCCAATGATCCCACCTCATTAACTCCAAATCATTTTTTGATTGATGAATCAATCACAACTCTACCGCTATCTAATTTAATGAAAATTTCTACTATCTGCCTAAACAAGTATCAGCACCTAAGAAGAATTTTCCAAGATTTCTGACGACACTGGCATGTGGCATATTTACACCAGTTACAACAACAGACAAAATGGAAGAAAAAAGGATAGCAAAAAATAAAAATGAAAATGGTGACTTTGGTTCTATTGAAAAAAAAGCGTATCCCCAATGAAATGGAAATTGGGACGAATATCTCGTTTGCACCTAAGAAGAGACAACGTTATCCGTGTTGTCTCTGTGAAGACTGCTGAGGAAAGTCTCTGTTGATTGGTCACTAAGATTTGTGTTTTATCAGGAGGAGACGATTGTGCCTCAAACAATGAAGTATAGTAATTGATATATATGTTAAGTAAATTGTTCTGTAGGCTAATCATAAATTAAGATTGTTTATCATTATGTAATGTTAAAACATAAGTTTTGATAAGTGTTGAACGTGGTACGTTCAAGGCGGGTGGTAGGTTAAATCATTAATATTACTCATAATTATTTATAATGTTTGTCAATTATAATCAATATAATACATGAGTAATCATTATACGATGATGATGATGACAAAATTTAATTATATAATTATTTCATTGAGTAATATATTTTCATTGCCTACTATTATTATTATAATTAATATTATTACTATTACTTTTGTACTATTATTATTATTATTCCTTTAATTATTACTTTCTACATAAAATGTATAACTATCATAACTCGCACGTAAAATTATTTGTATTGTAGCTTATCTAGTTCAATAGCTAATCAATCAGCTACCAAAATATATAGTATCATAACGAATTTAAAATAATTATGATAAAAGTCTTCCGAAAGAGAAATAAAAAGAGAAATAAAGAGTTTAAGGTAATAAAGAAAATATATGTAAAGGTTACGAAGTAGAGTACCACCACCCGCGAAATATCTTTCGTTTACTAGCATGTCAAGAAACACGATGTATGTCGAAAAGACATTTTTCTGTAGATCTATATTTGGTCCGAAAATATAAGCGCTTACATGTAATTCGATCATGATAGAAAACGCGCTGCGCCTCACCATTGGGGTTATCCGATAGTAAGTAGATATATTGTATCAACTTTTCATATAGATATATTTTGCTAAAGAAGACTAAAGATACACATCGTTCTACGTGTAATATATATATATTAGGGTGGGTCAAAAAATGACTAATTTTTTTTTAAGTGCCACGCAAAAATGGGTTCCTAGACACCTTAAAAGAATTCTCACCCAATATAAGTTCTTAATTTTAATAGGAAGATCCTCCGCATCGCAGTTTTTTTTTTCAGTCCAATAGATTAAAATTCATACCTCATTATTTATTGATTGTACAGAAAAATGTTCAAGACAAATTTTGTAGGAAATTTAATGCTCTACAAAAAAAGTATCTTATACTTTTTCCGTAAACCTCACCATTTGAATGATATTGAAGATTTAAATTTGATGATTTTTAGACAAATCTCATTTTTGCTTATGAATTTTATAACTCGACAATAAATGACTATTAAAAAGTGCACAATACAAATTTTTGTAGGAAATTAACTGCTCTATAAAAATAGTGTCTTATGTTTTGGCGATTAAATTAAGCGTTCAAAAGATATTCAGAGACAAAAATCAGTACGCATGATAGTTTGATGATGAATATCTTTTGAACGCTTAATTTAATCGCCAAAACATAAGACACCATTTTTATAGAGCAGTTAATTTCCTACAAAAATTTGTATTGTGCACTTTTTAATAGTCATTTATTGTCGAGTTATAAAATTCATAAGCAAAAATGAGATTTGTCTAAAAATCATCAAATTTAAATCTTCAATATCATTCAAATGGTGAGGTTTACGGAAAAAGTATAAGATACTTTTTTTGTAGAGCATTAAATTTCCTACAAAATTTGTCTTGAACATTTTTCTGTACAATCAATAAATAATGAGGTATGAATTTTAATCTATTGGACTGAAAAAAAAACTGCGATGCGGAGGATTTTCCTATTAAAATTAAGAACTCATATTGGGTGAGAATTCTTTAAGGTGTCTAGGAACCCATTTTTGCGTGGCACTTGAAAAAAAAATAAGTCATTTTTTTGACCCACCCTAATAAATATATATATATATATATATATATATATATATATATATATATATATATGTATGTATGTATGTATGTATGTGTATTTATATGTAGAAATTACGCATACGTACATCCGTGCAGTTGAGTAAAGTTACATACCACGTATATCGTTTCTTTAGAAACTCAAAACGAATTCGAAGTGGTAGCTCCAGAAAATCGTTAACACGTAATAGTTATATACATAAATTATTATTTTTTCTTTCTTCATTCGTTGATTTATCGAAAGTCGATTCAACACGAAAAAAAAATTAAAAAGGGAAAAAGAAAAAGAGAAAAATTATACAAAAATGATTTATGAATAAAGGATTTACATTACAGATACGTATATTAATTAGTATATCATACGATATTTAACTTATCATTTTATAGATTAATAATTAAATCGTGATAATAATATCTGTTATGGCCTAGATTTCTCGATTAGGAGTCCTCTGGCAAATAGTTGCTAGAGATGAGGAAAGAAGGGTTATAACAAAATTAATCAAATACGTGGTTGAGCTAATCAAAGATGCAATGCTTTATTGGCTCGTCAGAAAAAAGCCTTGCGGCATAAAAACCCTGGATGTTATTAGATTATAATAATGAGGATCAACCACGTGGCATTGCCACGCGGGCAAATTATCGTTAACGTGAAATGAATACAATGGAAAGATCTCACCTCTCATCCACTTAGCTTACGTTCCCTCTCACCTCTCGTATCGACTTAAACTCCCTCGAATTAACTCCCTCGACTTAAACTCCCTCGACTTAACTTCTTCGATTTAACTCCTTTTGCTCTCTCGTAAATCCTACAATTATCTTACTCCTGATACTCTGCATTTGACTCATTCTCTCGAGGCTTGGTTTTAAGAAGGTTTCACTTCTAACACGTGTGATCTGCACACATGTTATATTTTCTACTTTTCTACAGTAAGTTGTATTATTTTTATTGAAAATATAATAGTAAGTATGATGTATTTTTTTTACAAAACGTGTTATATCTTTTCTATTTAAAAATGTTTATATTTTATTGAAAAACTAGTATTAAATTCTTTATTTCGCAAATATTATAATTAATAATTATGAAATACATAGAATATAATAATTGTATTGTCTGTAATATTTTACAAAAAAAAATGATTACAAGATACATCAGTGAAAAAGAATTAGACAACACCGTAGAATACATTAGAAGCAGCTGACAAACTCCATACAAAAGCAAATAAAGTACTGGCAAGTTTTTATTTTGCTTCTTCATCAAATATGTTTGATTCATAAAGATCAAAATATATCTATTAAATATGATTTTTTAATGTTTTTATAAAATATGTCCAAAAACATGTATTGACCCAGGTATATTATTATTATTATTATTAACTGGTATTAGGAACTCGAAAGCTCATTGCCGCAAATACCAAATTGCGCCATTGTTCCCGTCCCTGAGCGCGATCCTTCCATTAGCGGTCTTCGTATCCTATTTCTTTCAGGTCCCTTCTAATATTATCCTACCATCTACGTCTCGGTCTACCTAGTGGTCTTTTCCTGTTTGGTATACCGACCAATATTTTGTGCGCCGTTCGATCCTCCCCCATGCGCGCCACGTGACCAGCCCATCTTACTCGGCGTGATTTTACGACGTTGATAATGTCCGGTTGATTGTACAATCGATGTACTTCAACCTTATGGAGTTTTCTCCATTCGCCCGTTTCCTCATCGCATTTTGCACCGAAGATTTTACGAAAAACTTTGTTTTCGAAAACCCTAAATTTCTTTTCGTCCCGTAACGTAAGCGACCACGATTCGCTACCATAAAGAACTACCGGCAGGATGATTGTCCTGTATATCCTGATTTTTAATCGCTTAGACAGCAACCGCAAGCTGAATAATTTGTTAACCGAATAGAAACATGAATTGCCTAGATTGATTCTTTTCTTAAGTTCTTCGTTAATTTCGTTCGTCTAGTTTATGATCGATCCTAAATACCTAAAGTTGCTGACCCGTTCAGAAATTTTATCCTGGACGACCAAAGTTCCAGTACTAGGCCTATCCTGAACTCTATCGGTTACCATATATTTGGTTTTTTCCACACTTATTTGTAGTCCCAAATCTTTTGTATTATCTTATTTGTAGCCCCAGATTTTTCGTATTATTTCGATAAAATTAGTTTGTAAAAATCAAAAGTACATTTGCTTTAACAATTCTTTCTTTATTACTTTTTTTTATTTTTACAAAGCACTGAGTTTTTATATGATAGACATGGAATATATATACAAATAACTAAAATATTAAGTATTATTTACTTTAAAAAATTTTCTTATTAAAATGTAATAAAAGAAAAATTGGTAATAAGATCATTATTTTATATTTTTCCTTATGATGCAAATGATTTAACAGGTATCAATCTAATTACAAAAATTAAAAGAGCAAGAGATTATAATATAAACAGATCGAAATAAAAGTTATTAGTTTTGAGTTCACCCACAGTTACCGATACTATATTTCTACTATTAATTATGCACCTGATACTATAGATTAACTGTTCAAAAATATATAGAAGCCGATTATTCGTAAGTAAATCTGTTTTAATCTTATGCTAACTACCACTTTTCCCAAGAGAAATCTTAATTCTAAACCGCTATTCGATACCCCGAAAATCTAACTTTGCTCATTGTTTATATAGTGCTTTCTTGCATTTTATAAAATGTAAAAAAAATAGAACAGTATACATGAGAGTTTTACTTTTCTTTTTTTTCAGACACCTGATCAGTATCAAGCCGAGTATGATTCGAGAAGGGGAAAGGAGTATTCGAGATTTCACGGATACACATATGATGGAATTTGGGCGGTAGCGTTGGCTATTCAACGTGCAGCACGTAGAATACGACATTATCATCAGAATCAGACTATATCTGATTTCAAATACAGAGATAAACTTTGGGAGAAGCTATTCCTCGAGGCTCTCAAGAACACAAGCTTTATAGGTGTAACGGTAAGTAGCTTCCTCAGGTAAGTTTGTATAGTTTGATACATACACCATCGATTAGGATTATACTAGGCGTTACTAAGTGTCCACCTTAAAATTGTCTAATTATCAATATAATAATAATGGGATCAATTAATATGAAAATCCTTTATAACCTCTGTTACACAATTTTGTCAATTTATTTCTATAAAAACTTTTTATTTGTCAACTTTATAGCATTATTTTAGAAGTTTCCTATCCAATACCATCTTATCGCAAATATTTAACATCATGTTTCGTAAATCCTTGTTTGAATATGGATTAGATTTTCGAAAATAATCTTATTAAATATCATTTCAAAGTATTTTTAACATAACCGATTAATTTATCAAACAATAAAGTGGATTTGAAAGTTTTATAAAAACAAATAACTTATGTCCCCATTGGCAATGAAAAATGCAATAATTATCAACTGACGATAAGATATGCATTGCAATATAATCAGATAAGTTTGTTTTTTCTCTCTCAAATTTTTTTTATAAATCTTGGTTTTTTTTACTGTCCAAGAAGAAAGAAGAAATAATTAAAATGTAAGGAACTTATTCAAAATAATCTCATTCTTCTTCGTTTTTTTGTACCTCTTTCGAGTAAAAAAATTAACTATAGCGAATCTTCAGAAGTATATATTATCGTCTGTTTTCCCAAATAAACCATTTATGATATTTATGGGGACGTGCTGACGAAGATCAATGAACAAATTAGCAAATACTTTTATTGAAGAATGTCTGCATGATGAGTTCCCCTGTGAATTTTCAATTCCAAATGATGATGCGACGACAGACAATATTATTTACCTACGTATTTGTCAGAACAGATAACCAAATAGAATGTAGTTTGTATCGTGCACCATACAGCAATTCGATTCATTGTACTAATAAACTGGAAAAATTGTAATACACAAATATTACGGTTAATCGAAAAATCTTAAGAAGAAAAAAATTAATTATCTCATCACCACGAAACGGAATTGATGCTTCTCTCAATTTAATGTATAAGCATATTCGGAAGAAAATTAATAATATATTTATATCAATGCATACAGTAGTACATAAAATGCAAGTAGACATGTATGATATACAAATTTTAATCAATTATTCGGATAATGAACACATTCCTTGATAAAAAATCGTCCAAACGTATTCAAAATTCAAAATGTTGAGAAATTGTTTGCAGAATAATAATTCATTGAAATGGGTTTCTCGTTTTGAAGACAGATAACACAGACGCATTGAAATCGTATAAATCTAACTCACGTGACACATATTACATACGCATTCATGTAATGCACGATGCTACTGACATTTAGCTTAGTTCATTTAATTTTGAAATAACATACACTCTCTCTCTCTCTCTCTCTTCACTTTCCTTTTACACATTAGTACATAATGTAGTCACGAGACCTTTTGGCTCAGCAAGTAGTAAACAACGTTATCGTGCTGTACCGTTAATTGAATCCATACTGCCGTGAGTGTACGTCGTCCCTGAAACAACGTAACCTCTCTCACACCAAAACGTACGTGACCACATGGTATCCATCGTTACGATTCTCTCTTCTATATCGTAATTTCAAATTTACTCTGCAATACGAATATCGATTCAAAAGCAAAATACGCAAAGGAAAACTACTTTTAGAACTTGTCAAGCAGAAATGTCCAAAAAATTAGAAACAAAAAGATCTCAATAATGCTTTTCATATACCCATCATCTTGGATTGATCGTTAATCTCTTTTTAAAAGTAGACATGGAAGTAAAATATTACAATTGACTTATCCACAATTTTTTCGTTTATACACACTTAAATCTTTACGTGAAATATTTATTTGAAAAAATTCTTATAAAAGGATCTTTCTTATATTTTACATATAAATATCATCTTTCGTTACAAGGAATTCCTCGTGGCTACGTTCACAAAATAATCAGATCAAAAGCAGTTATTTGTTTATCGTTTTAAAATAATTGAAAGAATATTTTCTCTATTCGCAGGGACCCGTGCATTTCACCGAAAACGAGAGAAAGGCTTACATCTTATTAAAGCAGTTTCAAAGTGAGTGAATTCTTCCCTCTCCTTCTCTCTCCTTCCTTATATTATTTTTTTTTCTATTTCTCTCTTTGATTTGTTTATTCTTGTATATGTTTCGATCAATGTATATATTCCAGGCAATGTATATAATGAGCATATATTTCATAGAGTACCTAGTTATTTTATAGAATACTCAGAGGGTTTTAATCAATCTATATAATGTGCTTCAATGGAGTAAGTTAAAGAACGAGAGGAAAGAGCGAAGTGATCTTACAAGGAGACTGTCAAATCGATCCCTCTCCGATTTGTTTCAAATTCTGCACACTTGTAGGAGTCCATGAGAATATTCATTGTGCTTTTAAACATGGCATAAATATTCAGCTGTTTGCAAAAAAACGGGGATAGAAATATTACATAGATTCTTATTCCTTTTGCTGCAGGAGTGTAGTAATCTATGGTTAGCGGTGCTGTCTCTATCCCTGATGTCGCCGATATCGATCTATATCTTATCTCGACAGAGAAAAGTTTAATGTTTTCAACGACGGTAGAGGAGCCAGTCAGTGTAATTTGTCCTAACATCACGCTGATGTTCATTATAACAGAATAACAGAATATATCTTTAAATATAAATAATTATACTTGTATCTTTTTTATTTACAATTAATATCTACTAAACCTAACATCAATATCAGATGTGAAATTGCTTTCTGTGAAGACGAAATAAAAATTCATTTGATATTGCAATCATCAGTTTTCTGCGTAAATATTTTGCGATATGATACAATATGCGTTGAAATTGGGTGAAGAAAGACCAGTCGTTTAAAATTTGAAAAAAATCGAAGGCAGGTTGATCTGACCGTCCCCTTGTTAGAAAGAAGAATAGCTAAACCAGTGGTTTCCAAAGTGGGCGATATCGCCCACTGGTGGGCAATGAAGCGGTGAACTTTGGGGGTGGGGGAAATAAACTACTAAAAAGAAAAAAATGTCAACGAAGCATGTCAACCGGCACAACAATGCCGGTATATCGATACTGTGTCAATAGTAATAAAATAATAGAAAGAAATTCTTTTATTTAGGCTTCTTTGTTTCTTATTCAAATAGTTTTTCTCAGATACTAAAAACAAAAAAAAAGGTCAACAATCAACAAAATTAAAAAATTCATTTTCAAGGGGGCGATAAGCAATATTTTTTCAGGAAGGGAGCAATAGAACAAAAAAGTTTGGAAACCACTGAGCTAAACTTATAAAAGAAGAGTATCACGCTGCTCTTTGTAGTAACATAATAACAGAATATATCTTTAATTATTAATAATTAAATTCGTTTCTTTTTTCTATATTACCTCCTACTTATGTATTATGCCCACAAAAGAATGTTCTATTCAATTGAACATACTATACAATATGCCCGGAATATATACATTGACCGTAACATATGCATATAAAAGGTGTCAGATGTTTATCTTTACATATGTTGTGAGCGTATTCTAAGCATAAAAATAAGATAAAATGATTCTTTAAACATAGGTCACTTAAAAACTTATAAGAAAGTTATAATATAAATTGTAAAACTACCTAAATGTGCTGTTCAAAATGTTACCTACCTACGCGAATACAAGTTTGCAACTCTTTTTTTTTCTTTTTTTACGACAGGAAGAAAATCTTCTAAAGACATCCCTAGGCCCGTTACCTGGGGTAGTGCCGGATTCGGAACTAAATGATCCTGACCCAAACAGAACCTTAAAAGAACAAAGTCCAAGACAGAGTCCAGGTCGAATCGGTCCCAGATCGAACCACCTACCGATTAAAAACTACCTGTTGATTAAATCTACAGTTTCAGAGGGGGACTGGTTTGGACTAGTTTCCCAGGTTTGAGCACTGACACGTCCTGAAACTCCCTCGGCGAACAAGGAAAAATTTCTCCCCGTTTACTACACCTAATCCCATACACACACATACGCATACTTACAGAAAAGTATTAATTTATACGACCACACATAGGGCTGCAAACACAATACATACATCCGTACACGCTCACATACTTACAAAATTTGCAACCCTGACACAACCTTGACGCAATCTTAAGCCCCTTCCCATTCAAAACTCCTCTCATTTCTATCATCCCATTCTTATCTGACCTTCGTTTCAGTGAAGCACTCCTTTATCCTTTTAACCAAAGAACTGTCCATTCCCTTCTCCTTCAGTGCTTTCTACAGTACCCTCCTGTTCACCGAATCAAGCGCAGCTTTGAAGTCCATGAACAGGGCTACCAGCTTCTCTTTCCTTTTACCTAGATTTCTGTGCAACAGGAAGTTAAGCACGAAAAGGTTGTTAATAGTGCCCATCCCCTTTTTGAAACCTGTCTGGTTCTGGGGGGATATGTCTTTTCCCTCGACCTGCCACTCTAACCTTCTCTTCAGGACTTCTACGTTAATCTTATATCTTCCCAACATCAGCATGATCTATCTGTACTCCTCCACTTTCTTGCCCTCTCCTTTCTTCACCAGCGACACCACCAAATCTGTCCTCCACATCTCCACCCAACCTTCTCCTTTCTACACCTTATTACGTATCTACCACATCTCCTCCTTTATCTTTTCTCCTCTGAACCTTAGTACCTCATTCTCTATTTCGTCTTCCCTTGTTTTATCACCTCTTTTTAGGTTTATTATTACCTAGAGAACTTCTTCTCTGCTTAATCTATTATCTTGCTCTCATTTTCATGCATAGAGTAAACAATACAAGAATATCATGTCAAAAATAAGAGAATCAGATATATATTAGAAGCATACTTTAAATATATCCTTTATGTTTAATAATTTTTTCAATAAAACTAATAATAAGATCACATATTTATTTCAAACACCATCAAAATTCTCAAATACATAACTAATTATTATTTTATAGAAAATGATAAGAGTTAGTTCAATTTTATTAAAAATATGAAAATTCTATTCGCTCTTATAGAAAGACAAGAATCAAATAGCTAACACAAAGATGAAAAAATAATAAACAGTAAAATCTACGATAAAATATTGTGTTTACTCTTTCTTTGCGAAAATGTAAATGTACGCAGCGACGTACAGTAAATCTGTCTCCGTTAGAAAGAATGATAATCGGATTTTATTAAATCTTCGCTTACTTCAAGATGAATCATGATTTTGTGGATTCTATGTTGTCTCTCTCTCCTTCCTTCATAAAGATGTTGTTTCAGTATTATATCGTATAATCACACACACACACACACACACACACACACACTCGTTCTCGCTCTTTCTCTTTCTGATGGTGCAAAGAGAGCTGAAGAAAATGAAGAATAAGAGAAAGAGGGTAAATCGAGAAAAACTAGTGGTTTGGGGGAATTACTTTGGATAAATCGATGACGGCTGATCGTATAATCAATCACGAAGATCCTCTTCTATATCTTTTGTCGTGGACGGAAAGTCGAATACCGAATTTTGTCACTTTCCAACTACTAGCGATGCTTTTTCTTCGAATCATATACCATTTTCTCTAATCATACCAAACGCACTTAAAACCGACATTGCAAATATTTATTCAACGGTTGATTTAACGACCACAGAAAAATCGAGTCGTGTTTAAATTGTAAATTATACGAATAAAAAATAATTCAAGCAAAGTTATTTATTAATTTCTTTATTATACACTATTTTATATTTAAATAAAAAAATGTTAGAATTTGTTGGTTTGTCACAAGATTTTAAACATTTTTCAAAATTCATTAATATCTTTATGCAATGTTCACATATATATTTTGATTTATATTATATGTACACTTTGTATGATATACAATAAATAAATTTAAAATGATAAAGAAATAGAATGTTTATTATTATTTGTTATTATTTGAAAACAATGAAATTGTTGATTTTAGGTGGTAGCGAAGTTAAAGTTGGCGAATACGATGGAATGACAGACACTTTAGACCTGAGTAAAGGAGACTCTTTAGTTTGGAGAGGCAAATCACCACCGAAGGATCGAACCCTTCACATCATTGAACATTCAACCGTGAATATTACAATTTACGCAGTATTGGCATCCATTGCAAGTGTTGGCATCATCATGGCGGTCGTTTTCCTTGCCATAAATATAAGATATAGAAATCAAAGGTATAATTAAATTACAAGCATTTGTTCTCTTTGTTTCCTTAGCAGTATCATCTTTCTTTTTAGTGAACACTTATTTCCCTATTTGTAACATATCAATCTTTACACACTTGCAATTTCTGTATAAGTGACAACCGTAAATTACTTTTGTTCTATCGTGTTAAATGTGAAGAGTGAAAAACGATAAAAGGAGCCATTGATGTTCTTTGGCGAGAAGAACAAGTTAAAAGTTTTCAATGACTCGATCGTTGTTGCTTCTACTAGATTAACCTCTAGATGGTCTCTTTCGAGCAATTTTGAGCTAACAACGAAATGAATTTCTACGAGCGAGATTTTGTAGAAAAATTGAGATGGTAAATAGTAGCAGTATCGGCAACCGCTATCCACCGCTACCTGCTTTTATGATTTAGTTTTAATTAAAAACTAGAGATTTCATTTGAAAGAGATGAAAAAGTGTTGGAGAGATAGATTGCACAGGGTCGCCCAGTTTGAAACATAGCATCATTCGTAATGACTTTTTAGTGGATTAACCTGACAAGAATGTAGAAAAAAATGCGGTTAATTATTCAGTGGAGTTAATTAAAATTTTAAGCGTGATCTAGAGGGCAAAGCGTTGCGATGGATTTTTAGAAATGAAAAAAGAGGAATAAAATTGATGAATTTAATAAAAAAAAAAAGAATAATAGAGATCCTTTAAAAAATAAATTTAAAAATTACCTATTAGTTATGAAAAATATTATTAAAATTTCGGTTGTTATTGAATTTTGTTTTAACACAATAAAAGAAGATAAAAAATAAAAACATAATTAATGTATTTATTTTTATTTTCAGGTACATAAAAATGTCATCGCCACATTTGAACAACCTTATCATCATCGGGTGTATGTTCACATACAGTAGCGTCATTTTTCTCGGATTAGACTCACAATTGTCGAGCGTGACAGCGTTCCCGTATATTTGTACTGCAAGGGCATGGCTTTTGATGGCTGGATTTTCATTAGCTTTCGGCTCCATGTTCTCTAAAACTTGGCGAGTGCATTCGATATTTACCGATGTGAAGTTAAATAAAAAGGTGAGTAATACTTACTAGCTGCACTAATGCTATTTATAGGGGTACCATTCGATTTTCGTGGTATGCAGAAAGAATATGATATTTTTTTTCTTTTCGTTATTACTTTAATTTGAAGACGTTGGCTCTCCATAAAAGTGTTTATTTTTTTTTTCTAAAAAATACAAGTTTCCTTGTCATGGATAAGATAGCTCAACAAAAAGGATTCTTTCGCGAATATCTGCTTCCTTTATCTGCTTTTCATACCAACGATCTCCATTGTATCTAGGTTATAAAAGATTATCAGCTCTTCATGGTGGTCGGCGTACTCCTATTTATCGACCTCGGGATCATGACTACATGGCAGATCGCTGATCCATTTTATCGAGAAACTAAACAGATGGAACCTTACGTAAGTTTCTTGCTTCTTTGTTTTCGAACGAAAAACGAACTTTTATCTAAACTGCACTTGTTTTATTGATAAACATATTAATTCTTTATTTCGCAAAAAAGAAACAGTAATATTTTCCAACAAAACTATTTCAAACAAAACGAAAATAAAATTGTTTCCGATTTGGTTAATTATTATCTTTCTATTGATTCTATGAAATTGAATTGATATTGAAATAACATAAAAATAAAGAGAAAAAAATAAAAATAAAGAGAAAATATTATTTTACAGAATAACATATTATTCCTCTTTATGTTTTATCATACTTTTATCTTTCAATGGCCAAATATTCTCGTATTTTTCATCTGTGCGAACAAACGAATACAAGTTTCCCTTAAAAAAAGAAGAAAAGAGCAAAAAAAATCTAAAAGTAAATCGAGCAGCGTCTTTGAACGGTTCAGAGGGTGTGCTTCTCGGAATCTCGTTTACTCAAGCTCACTCGCTAGGAAAAGGCTCTTCAGAATATCGACTGTGCGCTCGCGGAGAACATTTCATTAATGTTCGCGCAAGTTTTTCCTAAGCAAGAAATGCGTATTTCCTATTGCAATAATCATTTCGTCCTGTGTACTATCCGATGAATTAATAAATAATATATTTATTCGTACGTATAAAAATTAATTGTTTCCTCACTTGGTAAAAATTTTATTCTAAATTCTGGCTCATCCTTTATAAAAACGAGAAAGGAAATACTTTTTCAAAGGTTCCGAATATCAGTGCTTATATATTTAGAATAATATTAAAATTCTGTAAATTAATTCAATTCTGTAATTTAAATATATTTATCCTGTTTATAATATTTAAATTAAAGTTGTTAAATTACAGCTATATTAGATTATCCTATTATACATTACATTTTACATTACTAATAATCCTATTAATATTATTATTATTATTTATATTATAATTATATTTAATATCCACATTCACACAATATTTTAATAAATATGATAGGAAACTATGCACGTATACGAGCGATAATGTGAGCAATATAATTGTAATTTTATGTAATTGCAAGTATCTCGCATTTTCTTTTGGGATACAAAAAGAAAAAGAAATTTAATAAGAGAAAGGAAAAAACGGTTTCATTTGACGAAGTACCTATGTACCTAATAAAAAAAAGAGATATCCTAAAAAGGTCGAGTTCACTCATTCTCTTTCTCTTTCGAGACAGATAGGGAGAAAGAGAAGTTTCACGTTTGAGCAAGATAATGAAAAAGCAAGAGAAGAGATGGTGGTAGTGAGGGATACAAGAAGTCGAGTAGTTGTGGGATGGTAGGAAGTTGGGTAGAGAAGAAAAAAGCAATCATCGGTAGCGTTTTGCCAACAATCGGCCCTCCGGACCACACTCAATGTTGTTATCGGAAATAATTCCCGAAGCTCTTACCTCTCTTTAAGTCTCACTATCTTTTTTCCCCTCCTTTTTTTCTGACGAGTGGATACCTATCGTTTTGGCACAGAGCCCTCGACTGCTTGAAAAGCTCGCGCTCGGCCGATTACACTCAACGATCATACTTATAAAATGTTTCTCTCTACTTCCTTCTTCTCGCAGTTACATCCCTCGAGCGAAGATATCATCATTATACCAGAAAACGAGTATTGCCAGAGCAACCGAATGACCGTCTACATGGGTTGTATATATGCTTATAAAGGCCTTCTAATGGTTAGTCTAATAATAGCTTTTTTTATATTTTACGTTAAAAAACAAGAAAAATAATAAAAATACATTCGAGAAAATTTGACTTTTTCTCAGATTTTCGGTGCGTTCCTCGCGTGGGAGACACGACATGTCAGTATACCAGCATTGAACGATAGCAAATATGTCGGCATGAGCGTTTACAACGTTGTGATAATGTGCGTTACCGGCGCAGCCATAAGTTTTGTTCTTGCTGATAAGCAAGACGCTATGTTCATTATGCTAGCCGTTTTTATCATATTCTGCAGTACAGCTACCCTCTGTCTCGTTTTCGTGCCCAAGGTAACTTTTTGTTATTTTAACTTCTTTTTTCGGTACCAGTTTGACAATTTCTCTTTATTACCAATAAATTCGATTCTTAAATTTTTCTTTATGAACTAGCTGATAGAGTTGCGAAGAAATCCGCAGGGTGCGATCGATAAGCGAATGAGACCAACTTTGAGGCCAGTATCCAAGGCAAGAAGGGACTCCACGGTTAGCGAGCTAGAGGAACGATTGAAAGAAGCTACAATAGCTAATCAAAAGTTTCGTAAACAGCTTTTGGAAAAAGACAGCGAACTTCAAGTAAGTGAGGACTATTTAAACAACGATTATTCATTTGACATTTTCATCCTATAGTATGTATTATTACAATCTCTTATTTCTTTTTTAATCTTATTACGTCAGATGTTCCTAAGAAAAATTGGTGAAGATGGTGTAGCAGACACTCAGGAAGCCATGGACAGACTAACTGTCCCAAGACAAGAAGGGATCATAAGGAAAGAAGGTAATTACAATTTCTAAAAATTATCTTGATTCATTGATGTATATCTTCCTAATCGCATCCAAGCAAACCATCATCAGATGTTTTCATTGTAAATTTTATACAGATACTATTTGAGCCGTTTATTTGGAAATTGGCCTAACTCCATTTTTCAATTATTATTTTCCGGTTGCACGTGGTTATTGTACAACTTCATGTAATGTATCAATAAAATATTTGAGATTGCTTATATTCTGAGTAAATACGATAATTCTGACCAATATATATGTTCTAAATTTAGATATTCACAGTTTTCATAACCATTATGTTCACATGTACGTTTTGGATAAAACTGTTGCTTCCAAAGGTGCTCAAGAAATTGCTTCATGCATCCTAAAACATGTTAAAAATTTAAAAAGTGAAAGACGCATTATAGCTTGCAGTGACATGTGTGCAGGACAAAATAAAAACATTAAAGTAGCTTTAATGTGGTTAAAAATTGTCCAAACTTTGGAAAATAATGTGGCAATCATAGATCACAAATTTGGTAATATCGAGACATTCGTTTTTACCAGATGATAGAGATTTTAGCATCGTAGAAATGTCATTAAAAAAAATAATTTACTATTCGTTCCCCAAGATTCTTACAATAATATTAAAAAGTGTCGGCAAGGTAATACTTTTACAGTAACATACATGAAATGAGAAAAGAAGACTTTTATAAACAAAATTATTAAAAGACGCAATTTTTAAAAAGGTAAAGAATTCTGATGAAAAATTAATAAACTGGTTAAAAATATATTGGATGCATTTTGTCATAAATGAACCGTATAAAATTTTCTATAAGACATCAATAAATGAGAATGAAAATTTTAAACTCCTGAATTTATTACCACGCCAGGGTAGACCAAGAAAGTTCGAAAATATTGTATTGACATTATTATATAAAAATATCAGACAAACTATAACAGCAAAATTCAAGGACATACTTTATTGACCTATTATAATACCACCTATATGCCACCTATATACCACCGGAACATCATGATTTCTTCAAATCTTTTTTCACACATAAAAAATGTAGATGAGTAGTAAATTGTTTTGAAGGTTATATTTTTAATTTTGTACGTTATGTAGTTAAAAAATGTTTTGAATCGTATAAATTATGTTTCTGAAGTGTTTTAAAGATATGTAAAATGAATAGAGTATTGTCTTTTTCAATTTGAAACATCTTAAATTATGTTGAATGGAATTTGGTCCTTTCGAAATTTTATAACAAATCAAATTGTTAATTTTAAAAGTGGCTTAATTCCATTCGTGTTAAAGAAATGCATATTATTCACTTAATAATTGCCACTATTTTAATAGGAACTATAAATTTCACACCCTTAGATACACTTAAACAGTATGACTCGTTAATATCTTGTACGTATATTTTTAATTGCATTGAAGCGCAAACCCTTCAATATTTCGATTCGAGCATAAATGGAGTTAGACTACTTTCGAAATAAACGGCTCATTTATAGAATCTATATTATATATATATATATAGAAACATCAATGTTATATTTAATATATTTTAATATAACGATAGTTATAATGAAGTTAATAAAAACATATGTATGCAAAATCATTCACTGCGAAAGCCTATCTTGCACTGAACAGTTACTTATTCTCCCACTCTGTATGTTAGAGCCCACTATCCAGAGGCATGGCATTAAGAATCACAAAGGTCAGTTGATCGTCGTACTCGGCGTAATCTGCAAGAAAAAAAAGTGATACAACGAATAGCAAATCTGCTTTTTAATTGCTTTTAATTCAGCTTTAATACATTAAGCTAATTATTTTAGAATTTCTTCAATATTCTATAATATACAATAATAATCAAAAAATTATTGCAAAAATCTTTATTATATTTTTAAAATTTTATATATACCTACTTATACATTTATATTTTCTAAGAAATACTTGAAACTCTTTCCAGTTACAATTTCACATCACGATGCACGCAATATTTCTATTAGAAACATGTTTCACACCAATAGATTCATAGTTTTTCGTTTTTTACATTATTTTATCCGACGCGCATACTGTGTTCATTGTTTGGTAAAGTTTATTCAATTTTCTCCATTTTTCCATTTGAAAAAGTTCTTTCGCTCAGTTAGCGCACCAACAATTATAAATATGAACAATGCATCCGTAACTGAAATTCACGAATGTAATATTTTCTAGTTTGATACGGTGTGTACATATACCAGTTCCTTATTACTATCGTGGAAGTACGATCACTTAAAGCTGACAGTCAAAAATAATAATCATGATACACCCATGCATATATACATAGTAACAATAATAATACAACGAACAATAAAAAAGAAGAAAATTATTTGTCCACAAATAAGTATTGAAGTCGATCATACTTTTACGGGTATACCTTCGTAATTGCGAGGAATAGTAGAATAGTCATTCGCTTAGCTCTTACTTTAAAATTTGATACTACGACACACTTAATTGAGAGTTATTAAGGAAAGTTCGCTCGCTTCTTCGGAAAGAATTGCATTCAAAGTTGTAATTCATGAATGAGTAGAAAATAACTTACTTAGTATACGAAGCGATATTTATTATTGATATATGATACCATTGTTTTGCATTTAAAATTCAAGAAACACACAGTGACATGTTTCATCACATAGAATTGCACAATAAAGCGAACATTATATTCGAAAAGGATACTTTTACAGTGCTAAAATCTTTACATTTCAACCAAAATTAAACGAAGAAAAAGTACAAAAAAGGAAAATATATTTAAACTATTTTTTTATTTTTTGCATTATTTTTAGGTCCATCTTTAACTACGGAAACAACCGATATTTCGATGTCTATGTGCAGCTTGACTTCGATGACCGTATCTCAAACGGAAGGAGACTACGTAAACGCGAGTGTCGTCGAACAGGCTGCAAAGTATGTAATGTCTTATGATTCAGGAGAGATGTA
>NW_028301024.1:982500-1100000 GCF_049000335.1 Polistes dominula
TGATGATGATGATGATGATGATGATGATGATGATGATGATGATGATGATGATGATGATGATGATGATGATGATGATGATGATGATGATGATGATGATGATGATGATGATGATGATGATGATGATGATGATGATGATGATGATGATGATGATGATGATGATGATGATGATGATGATGATGATGATGATGATGATGATGATGATGATGATGATGATGATGATGATGATGATGATGATGATGATGATGATGATGATGATGATGATGATGATGATGATGATGATGATGATGATGATGACAACTACAATAATAATAATTTATTTATTTATTCAGCAGAGTGAATCTCAATAAAGCGTGATTAGTAGAGCTTACTTTGTTATCAGCAATCCAATTGAAAATGTTTTTATTAGATATTGCATGGTTTCAAGAGAACTTTAATGTATATATAATAAATTTTTTGACAATTTTTGTTTCTGTTAGATAATTGTAAAATGAATTCGATAAATATATCATAACATAACCAGCTATTTTTATTTCATCTGGCTCGAGAAAGATTTACAAGTTGAGTACGGAACCGCTTTTGCTCTGCTTTCTGTTCAGGCTGCACAAAACGGTGATCACTCAGCGCTTCATCTGAGCGCTTAATCTTTTCTCGACCCCGATAAAAAAAAGTAACACACATTATTTTATGGTACTTACTAAAATTGTCTCGAAATCCTTTAACAAAATTCAAGATGATCCTTGAAAAATCATAGGAAACAATTACCAAAAAATGTGCTACATATGTACGTATTGAAGCTCTCTCGAAACCAAGCAATATCTAATAAAGATCATAAAAACATTTACGATTGGACTACTAATAACAGAGTAATCTCTACTTTTCACGCTTCGTAGTCAATCTTGTATAATATTAATAATAACTATAATTATAAATTTTAGTTAGGAACAATAATAATAATGACAACAAAGAGTCGAGTTATTCAATATTGAATATATTGAATATATACTCAGCGAATTGAAGCCATTATTAATTTTGAAATAAGCAAGTGATGCTTTTTTCAGAAAAAAGACGAGCTTTGGGAAGGTACCGACCATCGCAGTCGATAACGAACGCTTACCATTAATTCTTCCGTCGGCATTGAAGCACACTACTGTTGAGGATACCGCTTGTAGGAAAAGTCATATTATCGATGAAAATCAAGATAGCGAACCGTTGCTCGAAAGAAGTCTAGAACTACGTTCGGAAGGTAAGATGAACGTCGAATTCGTTCCAGAGGCCGCCGAGGAAACTGATTCAATCGTTCTCGAAGAAACTGCAATCCCACAAGACGCTAAAATTATTATGAAAAAGGATGAAGAGAGAGCGAGACTGCCGACACCACCACCTTCCAAAAATGTATCCTTCAGTGAATTACATGATCAGGGATACTCCGACCAACATATCCTTCCTCCGCCATTACAATTCATTCCACCCAGACATCGACATTCTGGTTAGTTCTTTTCAATTGTAAATATATAGATTAAACAAACATAAGAATTTTTTAAAAATGTAAAAACTTAACAAATATTATATATATTGAATTTCGAAAAATAACAAGAAACATTCGTTAAATGGACGCTTTCGGTTTTAATAAACTTACTGCATCAATAAAACAATAAAATAGATAAGGGTGTAACTTTGATTTAAAACTATAAAGATTTCGAAAATATTTTTTTTGTGTCATTATATCAATCGAGAAAGCAAATAACTTTGTAATTAACTTTTTACCTTTATTAGTTTACCAGATAATTAAAGATAGTCACAATTTTATTAACTACTTTCACCCATTAAAACTAAATTATCGCTGTTAATACAAGACACTAATCTTTTATTTTTATTAACTCTATCAATCTGTAAAATTTCATCAAAGTGGATAGCGTATACTTCACAAGTGTATTTGGTAAAAGTTCATTCGTATATTAACTTGAATTATTTGGCCCGATTTTGACACAGGATCAGTACCATCACATCAGTCTTTAAAAAGAAGATCATCCGTGAGGAATGATATCTTGGCACATTCTCATCATGAACTATCGGAACGTCGAAGAACGAGCGTACCAATTAACTCGATCAGCTACATTTCGACGGAGAACGTATCCAAGTCGAGTGGTAAGAACAACATTCAAACTACTTTCGACAAAGCATACGTGATTGGAGAGTGTGGCCATCGGCGTAGTTTAGTTACCGGCTACAGATGCGAAAAACATGGCGGACGTGGACACAGTCACGCAATGTTTAACGGTTCCGCTGAAACACCACCAGCACCGCGACGACATCGTAAACATCATGATTCCCACAATGCCAGCTCGCCAAATGTGCCTGCCGTGGTCAACGCGAGCTACTCTGATACTGGTTAATGTCTTTTCTATATCTTATAATTCTTATATGAACTTGTTCATAAATTTTATATCATAAATGTTATATCAAAATAAAAAAAAACAAAGGCATTTAACAGAAATATCGTTTTTATTCGTAATTTTTGTTAATAGAAAGATGCGAGGAGTTAGCTTCAGCGATTATTCAACGCTCGGTATCAGAGAGATCACGAGAAAAATGTTTGCGTGGTCGAAGTGGTGGTCATTCAATCTCCGAGTGTCCTCACCGTGCTGCCACTTCACATAAGGTTCGAGAATGTAGACACACCGAATCCAAGTTGCGTCATCAGCAGGCTCGCTTGGAATACGTTCAAAGTACTCCAAATGTAGCGACAATTCATAATAGCAAATATGCGAGTGGAAACTCACGTGCTGGGGACGTAGGTGGAAGTGGCGAAGGTATCCTTGGATCGGGTGGTGTGGGTCGTGGTGGGGGTGATGTCCGTGTTGGGTCCAGAGCTGGACCTGGCATTACGTCGAGTGGTGGGGAAATATACAGTGCTGCCTCCGACGGCGAACTCTTGGACCGGGCGATATTACTGCCGATATTTCAGAAGCTTCTTACCGAGAGACACAAAAGTAATGCAAGAAGTGGGTACGGTGCTAGCATAGCGAGTTGTCCGAATATATCGATAAAGTGCGACATCGTCGAGTATCTGTAAAAATATCTGTCTCTACTCGTTTTATAGCACTCGAAGAACCACGTTCTCCCGGAAAGAAAGACATGTCTTTTTTGATTCTACATAATAATGTAAATCTACAAGACTTCATTTTTTCTTTTATTTTATTTTATTCATCTTTTCCTATCGTCATTTTTATTAAATATTATGGATACATGTATAGTCAAGTAAATTCTGTAATATAAAATGTGTACGCAAAGTATATATTTATGATTTTTTCAAGAGATCGAACTGTAGTAATGTTCACATAAGTATCACTTAATCAGAATATTTTATTTTACAGAATCCCTTTTCTGTACGTCGACTTGTGAATACACGTTTAACACAATTAAATATTCAACTCGGCCATTTGAATAATACGTCTGGATCCTTTTAAGAATTAAAAACGAAAAAAAAGGTGTATCTTCACCGAGAGACTGATACATATTATTTATTATATTCTTCTCGACATTTCGGTCGAAAATAAATACAAAACCTGTCTGTTTTTCTTTCGATTGAGAATTTTCTCGTAAAGGAAAAATAATCCGCACATTTTCTTACAATTAATTTTAGTTTTACATTCTTATACCATTTTCACCTTTTTTCTTTATTATTATTATTATTATTATTATTATTATTATTATTATTATTATTATTATTATTATTATTATTATTATTATTATTATTATTATTATTATTATTATTATTATTATTATTATTATTATTATTATTATTATTATTATTATTATTATTATTATTATTATTATTATTATTATTATTATTATTATTATTATTATTATTATTATTATTATTATTATTATTATTATTATTATTATTATTATTATTATTATTATTATTATTATTATTATTATTATTATTATTATTATTATTATTATTATTATTATTATTATTATTATTATTATTATTATTATTATTATTATTATTATTATTATTATTATTATTATTATTATTATTATTATTATTATTATTATTATTATTATTATTATTATTATTATTATTATTATTATTATTATTATTATTATTATTATTATTATTATTATTATTATTATTATTATTATTATTATTATTATTATTATTATTATTATTATTATTATTTACTAACATCAATCAAGCATACGCAATGACGATATACTTTCAATGAAAGATAAAATTCCGTTAAAAAATGCTCGTCATTGATTTATCAACGAATAGAATGTTATATTTATTGAATCGAGGAACTCTAAGCACTAAAGAAGTGATTATGCACTTTTTTTATAACAAAACTTAATTAGTCCATGCATTTACATGGAAATGAGTCAATGCCGTAACTATACAAAGCAAACATCCATCTGTTACTCAACTGCTCACAGCTATATTTAGATTGTTTGCCAAGACTAACTCTTAATCATGAAAAGTAGATACAATTTGATAAAAATTTAATACAATTTATTGCAATAACGAATTTTATTAAAAATTTTCAAAAATCATTTTTTCTGAATTTTTTAAATTATACATCCAAAGTTAAGTAAAATAAAGAGCAAACGACGATTCTTTTATTTTTTTATCTTTTAGAGTTCAAAAAATAAACAATGTTATACGTAATTTATTTTATATTCACTAATACGTTGAAGAATTGATTCAACAAAAAAAATATTACATCGCAAACGAGAAGCGATCTTTATTCGATTTTCTCTCGTTATTTCGAGTCAATTACCATCAAACTGCTTTTAAAACAAAGCCTTCTCAAGTGAAATGCAAGAAATATGTTCTTGAAATAATCTCTATTTCGATAGATACATAGGTAGATAAGTACCTATATCTTTGAAACAAAAGAATTTTCAATCGAAGAAGAATTGCGACTGTATATACTTATAATTTGCATCGTCATCATCATTTTTATTATTATTATTACTGTTACTATTATTGTAATTTTTATTATTATTATTATTGTGCCTACTGTTAACGTGAATATACGTAAATTAATCTTACAAGTGCGTTCAGCACGATTAATGGAAAATACGTGTGCATGTATACTGCGCATACATACGTACGTGATTTTCTACGGAAAGGATTAATCGATCGATCGACGCGAAAAGTCAAGATTATTAAAATTTACACGACTCTTTTTGTCATTTTCGAAAATCATAATCGTAGAGTTAAATTAAACTACTTCGCGTGTATACGAGGAATTATGTCAATTTATTGGATCGAATAAGATAAAATACACAAATAAGCGTTTAGTTGTCGTGTAAATAAGAACATGAAAACCCAGTGAACACATCAATGTAACCGAGACGTCACATTTACAGAACCAAAATTTGTTGGTTACGTAAACCGTAAAATAACATACGGGTCACATGTGAATCACATGTGACGCACAATTTCACACTCACATACGTAACAATGTGACTTAACATAATGAACATAAATGTGATGTTAATGTCACATACATATTACATTGGTGATATAGCAGTGATATAATTCGAATATCATAATTACGTCAAATATAAATTAAAAAATCGAAATTCGTTGTTGAGGTTACGTAATTGTTTTTTTTTTATTTTATTTTTTTTTTCGAAGGGCCCTTTTTTTAACTCGGGAACATACGATTTACTAGCTGGACATTTCTGGATGGTGTGTTGCCTCACTGAGCCATGCGAACTTGTATTTATTTATATTATATTATTAATACATATGTAATAAATAATATTATTAATTATAATTAATATATATATTAATAATTATAATTAATAAATAATATTAAATAATAAAATATAACATAAATTAATAATATAAATTATAATTAACATGTTCCGTGCCACGTATACCACCGGTGGTACACTAACCATTAGACATATTTATTTAATGCACTGAAAATATATACTTATAAGGAATTTAATTCTGTAAAAAAATATTCCTATTCAAAAATTGATGCATTATGCAAAATGCAGTATAAAGCAATGCAGTTGCAACGCATTATATAATTTCAAAGTTACTTTTTTAACATAAATTTGACATAAAATTTCAAAGCAAGAAAATATATAACTATTTTATATAGGTGTTCTGTAACAATATGAACAGAACTGAAACATTACATTGTGATGTAAATGTGATGATAAAACAGAGTCACATCGGTTATGTTATTTATAAGTTAACTTTAGTATGTAATAGTGACGTCATATCAAGAATGTAAAGCTAACGTAACTATGGCATATAAATATAACATCACACTAAGGTTACTAAAGTGATGTCACTCGGTAAGAAACATGTATGTCATTTTAATGTCATATTTATGTCATAAATTTGATGTTCCATTTACATAAAAATTTGTATCACAAGAATGTAAAATTTACATTACATTTGTTATGTTACATGTTCTCTAGGTGTGATATCACTGTTACGTTAGTGTGTTCACTGGGAAGTCATTAAAGAAAAAGAGGGAATGAACAACAGTGTTAACTTTTATGGTTAATGCTGAATAGTTAACAAAGAAAAAAGATTTACTGTTTAGATTTCAAGAGATGTTATAGTTCGTGCACATGTACTAACTATGATAGCACTAATTATGCAAATCGTAAAAAAGACGAAAGGCTGAAATGCGAATTCCACTTTCACGTTTCGACCTTTTTCTCACTACACGTTCATCTTATTGTTACGAAAGTTTCAAAAAAATTGCCTCAAAAAGTGGGTTATATAACTATTTAAAGGTCATACGATATACTATAATTCGCACAAGGAGATACACTTACGTAAGTATAAGGTATATTTACTAAAAAGAAAAAAAGGTATATATATATACGGAATACTCGTACTTATCTGTCTTTTACGTTGAGGATGACATCCGCTTTATAGGAATATAATAAATATTACGAGAAACAAAAAAACGATGAAAGAGAAAAGAAAAAGAAAAAAAGAAAAATACAGAAAAAAGCATATGAGAAAAATTTTGTAAATAAGTAAAAACGTATATCTAACATATTATTATCCTGAAAGTGCACTTCTAACAATGCGTTACATATGGTGATAAAATAGCCGTGCTACGACGTATCCTTTCTCGATTTGTAAAATACAAAATCGTTACAGTCTTTTTGTTTATTTTTTTCTTTCACTACGTACGTTTACTTGTCCGATTAGTATAGAAAATGTTTTTTATATTATATAGTCTATCGTAAAACGATGAAAGAGAAAAGATATTTAAAAGAAAGAAGAGATTAATTTGATCGGTCCATTTTTAAGAATTAAAAAAGATTAAATAAAAAATAAGTATGGAAAAAGAAAACTTTACGTATCTGTTGTGTTTTTATGTGTTTCAAAAATTTTAAATACATTTATTTATATAGATATCGTTTATATATGAATATTATAAGAAGAATATATCTATGCTTCTCTTGGAAAGCGTGTTGTAATGATCGTACATACAATAGAGTGGAGTTTATGAAAAGTAAATTGTTTAAACAAACTTACGTCATATTTGCTAGATTGTTAAATTTAATGGTACTTGATACTTGGAAGACGAAAACATTTCCAAGTACCAATCGCTCTGTTAAAGTCAATTATTATTCTACAAATGAATTTGAAAATTATAAAGAAAAGAAAAAATTGACGATGATAATGATGATGATGATGATGATGATGATGATTATTATTGTTGTTATTATTATTAGTATTTTATTATTATTATCGCAAGAGAGAGAAGCGCACTAAATAACGCTAAAATAAATACGTATATAATTGAAATTTTTTTTTTGTGTGTGTGCGTGTTGTGTGGTTGGCATTAAACGTTAAGATAAACGAAAAATTTATGAAAAGAAAAAGGTAAATGCATGGTATAAAAACGAGTCTTTGTTTTCGTGTAGAACTCATAAAAATGTCAGGTATATTATAAATATACTTGAGTAATATAAAATATATTTCATGGTCTATAAAAAAACAACCCGTGTTGTGACGTCACAATCGATTATTAATCGCGAAATGTACTCAATCTACATTAGACGTTGACTTGGATACTGCTAAAATAATTTCATCAGTGATGAATCATCACCTTGCGAGTCTCTCTAATTTACTTCGAATAAAAGGAAATTAGAAATGAAATGTTCCCTAAAATACATTCGGTGAATATTACGTTTTTCTCCTTGATGATAAAGAAAAGATGTATGTATATACGGTGGATACCCAAACGGTGAAAAATATTCAACTGAATCTCTCTGCAATATTAATTAGAAATTAGAAAGAGAGTCTGATGATAATAAATTGGAAAAGATTCACGAATATTTGAACCCTTGCTTGCGATTCGAAGATATCAGAATCGTTTTTTATGAAAGTACGATAAAACGAATATATCTTAAAAAGCAAAACAAAAAGATCATAAATAAAAATTAATAAACATCACACTTGTATTATACGTATTATATCATGAGTAATCTAATCATTTTTTCAACATTGTTGAAGCGTCTTTCAAAAGTTCTTTTTCTTTTCTTTTTTTTTTTTTTAACAACATTAAAGTTAACTAGCCAACAAAAACTGTAAATCTGACGAGAAAAATGAACAGAATTCTTTCAAAAAAGTGAGAGAGTGAATTTTTCAGATGCAAAGAGATAAACATGGCAGAGAAACGCCGAAAAAAAGTATTAGTATATATAAGTATACAAATATTCATATATATAAAATAGAAAACAAAGACGACGAGAAATACGAGAATCACGATGAATTTGTTGAGATATTAAATAGATGTATACAGAAATGTTTTTAAAAAATGAATGTTAGATATTTAAAAATATGTCTTTAAAAAGCTGAGATTTTAAGTTTAGCGAATGGTGGTAAAAGTAACGTGTGAATGTATAGTCAAAATTGTACGTTTCATATATATTATATATGTAGATATATGCATATAATATATACAGGATATGTTAAATTATATGATCAAATATCTCCGATTGTATTAGTTTTTTAAATGGACGTTTCTTTTCCAAATTACAGCTTCTTCATAAAGAATACTGTTATCAAGAACAAAAATTATAGTAATTTATTTCCATGGAAATCGACATTTTAAACTTTTTAAAAATGGAAAATATCAGTTCAAATGCATGGAGCATCTAAAGAAAGAGTATGTTTTCATCAATTTTTCATTAAATTATGGTACCAAAATTTTCCTGTCAGTTAAACTTAAAATATAATTTATTAAAGGTGTGTGTGTGTGTGTGTGTGTGTGTGTGTGTGTGTGTGTGTGTGTGTGTGTGTGTGTGTGTGTGTGTGTGTGTGTGTGTGTGTGTGTGTGTGTGTGTGTGTGTGTGTGTGTGTGTGTAAATTCGCAATGATGCTATAACTTTTCCGTTAAACATCTAATAACTCAAAGAATTTAATAATCAATTCTTTTTCTTATTTATTTATTTATTATTATTCATATACTTTTAAAAATGTATTCATTAGAATTACAATGTCCTTCAGCAATTATAAGAAAAATTATAGTGATAAGTTTCGACGTATTATAATTTTAGGAAATATTATGAAAAAGCACATTATATATATATAAATGCTCATTTTTTAAATTAATATTTTCTACAACTTGAATTGAGTTTACATTAACGATTTCCATTCAAAAATAAATTATGACTTCTATACCTTGACAACAGTATCCTGTATAAAAAATATACAGTAAGTATAATAAGTATTCGTAGCAGTAACCAGTCAATTGAAACAAAAAATCTATATAAAGAACTTCTTTATTACAAAAAATATATATACGTCTTCTTAACAATTTCTAAAACTAGTGTTATTAACAAATAATAAATAAATAAAATTTATTTATATTTATTCTGATAATATTAACAAATTTTCAGAAATTGACTGGAAATATACGCTTAATAAATATTCGTATACTTCTACGCTTACAATAAAAATACAATAAATTTGCAATTTTAGTGTCTAATGGGATTTCCTTTAAATTGTATAATAATTTTAAGCCTTTGTAACATCGAATTTACTACATTTCTGGTTTTAATATTAGAAATTTTTTTCCACTGTTCTAAGAGTGCATTTTTAAAATCTTTTTTTAAAGAAATGTAATGATCATGACTTTTTTCTAGATAACTTAATAAGTCTAAGGGGGGAGGGATTTTTAATTAATTTGGTACATTTTACAGGATCCATTATCGCGCATTGTCGCACATTGTGCTTTGGATCATTATCTTGTACAAACACATAATTGTCCAGTAATCCCATTTTATTTATACTAGCTTGAAGATGTTGTTTTAAAATATCAATATACAATTTTGAGGTCCATGATATCATCGATAAAATCAAGAGATTCAATTTCGTACAAACGCTTGCAAATTGTACTTCTCATATATAGTATTTTTTTCTTCATACAATACAGCATCCATCTGACCCATATAACTTAAATTTACTTTCATACATTTAATGTCATAAAGGCTTAAGACGATTATACAATTTAAAGGAAATCCCATTAGATACTAAAATTGCAAGAACATTGCATTTTTGTTGTAAGCGTAGAAGTATATGAATATTTATTAAGAATATATTTCCTGTCAATTTTTGAAAATTTATTAATATTATAATAACAAATATAAATAATCACTTTTTAATAACATTCTTCAAAATTCTTCAAAGTTTTTGTTCAAATTGATTGCGATATGAATACTTTTTATACTGACTGTAGCTGAATACACATATTTCACACTTCGTCTCAAATGTAACAGCTTTTTCTGGAAACATTTGTTTATAAAACCAATAAAAACGGAGATTTTTGACCATGTCTTTCTAAAATAAAAAACCCTGTATATTGTATATATAATACGTGATAAATATATAGATATATACAATATATGAAATATATGATATACATATATGATATATATATATATATATATACATGCGAAATCATTCAAAATACGGGGATCATCTCGATCGAAGAATCCTTTCGTATTTTCGGCGATCATTTCTCTTCTTTAATGACAAACCAAGAACGATTTTGAATCTTTCTTAATAATCTAATCGTCGTAAATTTTTTTTAGTAATAGTAGATTTTATGATAAATAAAATAAAAGTATGGAACGCAAGCCTCTTATAAAACTTCGAAAACTGTTTTGAATTGTTCATGGGCTGTCAGTCAAATAGGAGAAAAAGTACGTATATCGCCGTCTGTCATATAATTTTTGTAAATTTTAAATATCGTTAACAATGCTCTGCTGGAGCGTTCGTAAACCTTGTTCCTCGTTCGTACACGCCTTTCTTAAAAAGCGAAATCGAGAGTTCTCGGTACTTGTTTCCTCTTTTCTGATTAAAATTGAATCATTTCAACGTTAATACGTGTGTAAGAAGGAAAATAAAAAAAAGAGAAGAAATTTATGAGAACTAACTTTTATCGTTCTCTTATTAACATATTAAACACATTGACTGAAACGCAAATTGTATGTTTTGCTTCAGGTGTCATCATAGAATTTCCATAGCTATAAACATAAAGTGTCTTAGAAATCATTTTACTGAACTGAAAAATTATAAATTTTGGTTGATAGGTATTTAAAGCACAGGCATCGTGGATCCCTACTTTTTTAATAACACTCTGGAGATTCATATCTTAAAATAAAAAACAAAAAATTCTGTTTTTCATTTTTGCAAAAAAGCAATTTTTAAGATATCCTCTAAAACAACAATATTAAATAATATAATTAAGTATAATCATATCCTTAAATTATAAGTTTATATAACAAACTTTTTTATCTTATAATATTTTTTAATTATTAACGTAATTCAAAGTTTTATATTGAATAATATTCTTTTTATTTTAATCATTCTAACAAATCTTACAACATCGATCACAAATAACTGTCGTGACAATTAAAATAAAAGCGAAAAAGACAAAATGATACAAATCATAAAGGAGACAAGTAGTACGAGTTCTTTAAAATTTCATTTCACTTCACTCTTCACCTTTTCTACTCTAGAGTATTACTCTAAAACAAAGAAAAATTTAAAACAAAAAAGAAAGAAATATAACAAAAACGAAAAAAAAAATAAATAACAAATATCTTGAAGTAAGAAAAGAGAAAATTCGTACTCTGCGTATTTTCCAATCTTTTTTTGTTAAAAAGATAATAAATACTTTTGGGTGATATTAACAGTGGGAGCGTCATCCATGTAATAATTATATATATACATATATCAGGGTGTTCAAAAAATACCATTTAATATTAATACAGCATATAGAACATACTATACTGATTGTGAGTAAAAAAATCTTACAATTACTTTAGGTTGGAAATTCAATTATTTCTAATTATACATACCATACACAATGTAGGTGTGTAGGTATACATACCATACACGTTATGGTAGTATTACGATTCACTTACTATTAGTTTTTTCTATTTACAGAAGGTGTTTACATGCCCTTTTTTCATATCCATACAGGCTTGAAATATTTTTCTTATGAAGTCGCGAACTCTCTCGAAAATTTCACATCTTCGTCGGACAATGAAACAAATATTATACTATAGATTCGATTTTGTAATTATTTTAAGTCATTTATCGGCGAATAATATACTATACTGATCAAATACTCCTATAAAAAGAAATTCACAAGGTTGCAATCAGAGAATCAAGAAGGTTATACAACTGGTTCATCATATTCAATCTATCTTTAACTGAAAGCAATTTTTAAATTCTTCAAGAAGCCAGTAAGTCAATTATGATACTAACATACCAAAATGCTGATACGTTAGAAATGATTGATCTTTCGACCTAATTTATTCAGACGTTTTTATTAAATATATTTAGTATATTTTATGCACTGTATAAATATTTAATAGATTTTATTGAAAACCCTATATATATAATGACCATTATAAAAAAAATTCATTTAAAATTAAGTGGACTTAACTTTTTCACGATTGGCTGACCTTTGCCTACATTCTTACGTTAACTTGTTTTTACTTTACATGAATATACAATCCTAAATACAAGAATAATTTGTTATTCGAAATAGAATGAACCTTTTCATAAAAAGACCATTAAGTTAAATTTAAATAAGACAAATTTGTAAAACACTTTTGCTCTATATCGAGAAGGATGTAAGAGTAATGAAATGATACTATTGGCTGTAAATTAAGATATATTAACATGATCAATTCTCTGGTCAGTTAATCACAAATATGTATAAAAAAAGAAAAACAAAAAACACATATAAACCTAAAGACACATTCCTGTTTATTGTGAATTTTTAGATATTAATATGTAAATCTACAAATAAAAATAGACATATTTAAAGTCCGACGTAAGTGCTCGTTTGAAATTATGCGAGTCACTATCAATAACAAAGAAAAGAAAAAAAAAGGATAAATAACAGTCGATTATTTTAATCTTTCGCATTTATTTTTAATTAACATACAATATTATGTGAGCCGCTTATTTTAAAAGTGGCCTAACTTCATTTATGCTTGAATCGAGATATTGAAGGATTTGCGCATCATTGCAATTAAAAATATACGTACAAGATATTAACGAGTCATACTATTTAAGTGTATCTAAGGGTGTGAAATTTATAGTTCCTATTAAAATAGTGGCAATTATTAAGTGAAAAATATGCATTTCTTTATCACGAATGAAATTAAGCCACTTTTAAAATTAACAATTTGATTTGTTATAAAATTTCGAAAGGACCAAATTCCATTCAATATAATTTAAGATGTTTCAAAGTGAAAAAGACAATACTCAATTCCTGTTTTCAATTTCATGTTTTGACTGGGTTATGTTTTATTCTGTTAGGAATAGTAAATCACACTTTTTGCCGCACTTTCTCACAATGTTCTCACAAAGATTCGCTAACTTAAAAACTCGCTCACACTATCACTCTTTATTCTCATTAAAAACTCGCTCTCGTTATCACCTTCTTTCTATTTTCACTCTCACAAATCAAACTCGCAAACTCGCTCTGCTCTGCTCTGTCCAGTGATCCCAGAGACTTTAGTTCGTTTGATCGACACAGGAGCGCAAAATTATCGTACGCGGCAGAAAATTATCGTACGCCCCGGGAAAATTTGAAATCCGACAAATCTTGGACAAAATTTTTAAAAAGTCGAAAAAAGTGTCTAAGTTCCAACTTTTTCAAGTTGATGACCTTTTTTTTTAGGTAGAAAACGTTCTGTAATCGTTTAGTCTAATCGGCGGTTCGATAGCTGCAAGGGAAGATCTTCAAGTCGAGAAAAAAAAATTTTGATGACTTTTTTCTTTTTTTTTTACTTATCAAGTTCCCAAACCCTATCATAAAAACGATAAAAACGATCGTTCGCCGGGAGATCGTGGTGGTGGTGGGAGTGGTGGTGGGAGTGGTGGTGGGAGTGAGGGTTAGGGTGGGGGTGCACCTTTGCAAAAAACGCCACGATTTTTGGATCGCGATAATTATCGTACGAATGGGATCACTGGCTCTGTCTCTCCCTCGCAGTGATCCCAGGAACTTTTGCTTGTCTGATCGACACAGTGCCGTAAAATTATCGGGTTCTCAGTAAAATTATCGTACGCACAGAAAAAAAAGTTTTTGACTAGGTTAACAAAGATTTGATTTTCCGGATTTTCCAATTCTTTTTTTTTATGCAAAAGTGCAAAAAAAGTAAAAAAAGTATATTTTTCGATAGTTTTTTCGATTTTTTCGATCCTTTTTTCGACTATGCTAATGCTATATGCTATGATGCTGCTATGCGACTATGTATGTTATGACCATCTAAATCCGCATACCACGTAGTAGATATCAACTTTTCGATGCAACGATACATAAACAGCTGAGCGAGCGTTGCGCTGCAATCGAAACAAAAGCAAAATCGAGACATATCGAAAATTATATTTACATATCGAATTATCGTAAATTATCGTACAAGTTGGATTCTGCGTCATACAACAAGCTTATGCTTGCCTTCGCCACACACGTATACACATAACACAACACAACAGTAGCTCCACGACAAACAACGAATGGTTGCCTCTCGTTCCGTCATCCTTACGCTAGACGCACGCATCCTGACAAAGTAACCATTCCTTATCTCTTTCTTTCTTTCCCACACATACACACGCAAACATAACAGTCCTCACGCTTGGCGCACGCATTCTAATAAAGCAATCATTCTTTCTCTCTTTCTTTCACGCAAACACCCACAATATTTTTAAAATAAGTTATATTATTGTTTTTTTATTGAAAATATAATAGCAAATAAGGTTTTTTAGTTTGTATCACGCGAGTTCAGTTTCTTCTATTTAAAAACTTTTCTATTTTATTGAAAAATTAGTATAAATTTCCTAAATACGCAAACATTATAATTAAAAAACATGTCTTTGGACATTTATAAGAAAAATATTCTACAATGTTGTCTAATTTTTTTTCTCTGATGTATCTGATAATCATTTAATTTTTTTGTAAAATATTGCAGACAATAAAATTATTATATTCTATATATTTCATAATTGTTAATTATAATATTTGCGAAATAAATAATTTAATATTATTTTTCAATAAAATAGAAACATTTTTAAATAGAAAAGAAATGACACAAGAGGAGACCAAGAATAGGAAAAACTGTATAGCTATATTTCGTCTCATTCTCTGGCAGGCTCAATCCTATATGTTTGTCTCTTTCTCTCTCGTTATTTAGTATAGCAACCGTTTCATAGCTCCGTTTCCTGACCGAAGCATTTATCTACTTTTCCGATCATTCCCATTCTAAAGAAGTTTACACTTCAAAAAAAAAAAAAGTTCGAGGAAAAGACTCGTGAACCCAGCAGCATCGGACTTCGAGCTGGCTACTGGCGGTTGCTGAATAGGTGGCGTTCGGCTCGAGTCAAACTCGTAACAGTGTTTTTTTATTTAGAAAAAGTAGTTTTTTCACATGAAGAAGACCCCACTAGAGAAAAAGCCGAAACACGTGTCTAATTATTTTCGATTCTCTATCGCTTGAGTATAATTTCGTTCATTTTCTAGAGTTACAGATCACGACCTCCTCTAGTTAGTATCAAGGCCGTTTCATCGCCGCGCTGCATCGCCCCACTACATCGCCGCGTCACACATCACCGTGTTTCATTTTTTCAAATCACCCCCATTCCAAAGAAATTCTTACTTCAATAATAAATGACGAATTGAGTTAAGACACTTTCAAAATAAACTTTTCATCATTCTGTTGATTGGCAAATTTTTTTGTTACCAAATCTTCATGATTTTAAATATATGTGTAACAAGTTGCTTCACAATGAAAAGATCATGTAAAAATGTAACTATTACGGTACATAACTCGATTTTTTTGGAAAATGGAGTTAGGCCACTTTCGAAATAAGCGGCTCAAATATTGGAGATATATATTTAAAAAAAAAATGTATATCTATGTGATCCCTACCAGGTAAGTTTATCTCAGAATTTTATTATTTATGAAATACTATTTTTATTTCCTATTTACTGATTTAATAAAAAATCAAATAAATTATAGAGATATAGAAGACTACCATATAAAGCTCTTAATACTTTACACTTTAAATTCGCTTAATAAGAAATCATGTTGTTTCAAAATTTTTCTCATATAATAAAATTTATTTTTCTTGAAATAATTTACGAAAGCAATCACATATAGTATATATAATGTATGCACAAAGTATTCGTACATTAATTAATTTTAAACAAAACTTCATTAAACTTTTGTTTCCTCAAAATCTCTAGAATATGTACGATGCAAAAACATAAATTACTTGTACAATTAACAAAAAAGAAAGAAAAACTCGACGAAAATCAGAGGCAATAAGTACTTATAAAACTCCGATTTCAAATTTTTTACAAGAAAGATTGTAGCGTGAATCGGTACGATTAGTAACATTATTGTCACAGCTTATAGTCAACTTTAAAAATTATCATTGAATAAAGGGATAAAAATGTGCAACAACTACGGTAAAAAAATTAAAGATTAATATTAATTTGCATAATTATTGTTGTGCGCACTGTATGTTATACTGCAGCGAGTCCGTTTCAAACCAACGTACAAATTTCAAGTTGAAATTATACGCGAGTTTTGTATGGAAATCTCACGACAGTAAAATAATACGGTGTGAGTGGCTTTGTAGTATTACTAAAGACAGTTCTTTAGTCAACAATGAATTTATTAATTAAGTCTTGGCGGCTATGTTACAATTGTTTGAATGCTTGGTGTGGACTGTATGAATGTATGATGAATGACAGAGAGTGTATAACAGACAGAATGTATAACAGACAGACGCTTCTTACTTTATTTCACATGTTTTATATCCAAATTAGTTACACCCCTTTGGAGAGGGAAGGAAATATATGAAACTTATTGGCCAATAGTAGGAGGGTCCACTCACCAAGGTCTCCCGATGGAAGAGCTTATGTTTTTGGTAAGGGTTATAGTGGGGGTTAAGCACAAGGAAGTTTCTTTATGAGTAATGTTCTTTCTCTCTGTTATCTCATGTTTACATAGGTATCGTATACCACTCGAAGGACCCGACACTGCATAAAGGTTTTCGTTGCACCAATATGTTTCGATGATCGTTGAGTTGGTTTGGGAATTTATGGTCCTTCAGAATTTTCTTAATCTTTAAGTAAACGATATCTTATACCTACTGCCTATCATATTCTATGATATTTTATTTCATAGGTTTATCGCAAATTATGAGAGCGCGAAACGCGGTGCAGCGCACCAGCTAAGAGGCTGCTCCAGTTTTCACCCCGTACATGACTCAGCCACTTCTGACGATTTACGTGAATGTTTATAGAGGTACAAAGAACGTATTGTTAGATGTCAGAAGTCAATTGAGAAGAATTCATACATTTACTTAACTTTTAATTTGAACTTTGACAAAATTTTACAAGAATTTTATTATCTTTATTAAAAACAGTTTAAAAAAAGTCAAGTATAATATAATTACAAATTCAGCAGGTTGTTCCGAATTGTTTGTACTATCGCGTCTGTGATCCAGGTTAATGATATCAGTATCTTCAATATTTTGATAAAAAATACCGACTGTATCATGCAACGTGTCTTTGTTGAAAAAAAAAACGGTCATAATTATCATATACAACTCCTGTACAACGTTTTGGAGCTATTCGGAAAAATATTGGATACACAACATGTAGTAGCAGTAACTTCTGTCTCAAGTTCTTCAATAATATTGTAACTACAGCAATGACTGTACTTATTTAGAAGATCAACGACTTTACGACTATTTGTTATACTTTTAAGTGTAATTCCTAAAGATGTTTTGATTTTTCCGTGGTGTATCGCATAAATTAAATCTTGGGAAAAAGAATCTACTTTACGCAAATTGGCACAGCTTTTCTTTGATCTTGAGTCAGTGCCACATAAGAGATGACGCATGAAATCCGTCAAATATTTTAGGATTTCGCATTCCCCTTCGATAATATCGGTGACTTTTTAATTACATGGAAGTGTTTTTTTTTTTTTAATAACCAAATTTTCTTTCTTAACGTCAAAGCAGCGCGAGATATCATTTCAGTATCATATAAATTTGAAAAAGTTTCATCAGTAATAACGCAGCCATCGGTAGGAGCAATTGACCTTTTTTTTCTCATGACAATGACTTGAATTATAACATTTAAATTCTCGAACATAAAATTTCTCCAGAATTTCATTGTAAAAATCTGTGATAAACTGTAATAAACAGCATTCTTTGTTTTCTATTATTTTTTCTCAACTAAGTCACAAATATCCGCGTACGCTAATCTATGAAATTTTTTTCTTTTCTCCATACTACTTTTAGGAGTTATTGGTTAGATAGCTTTAGAAAGATATTATTGAAAGTAGAATTGAAAATAACTAGTATCGTTAAACTAAAAAGTTGTTGCAAAGAATTTTTTTTTGTTATGGAGTTCCCAGCAAAAAAAAATACAAGTAAAATGTATTGCTGTGTATTTGGTTGGACAAGCATAGCTTGTCGTGATGAAAAAAATTAGGTTTTTTCAAATTCCACCTCGTAAAAAACAATTTGTTTATGAAATAAACAAATTTGGTGATAAACAAATAATTGGTAGATATATAGCTTGGGTACGAACGCTAAAAATTGGAAAAAGTATAACTCCCAGTATGAAAGTCTGTTCACTCCATTTTATTAAAGATGATTTTTTAGCTTCACGTGAGTATTTTCAACAATTAGTTGTTCTGGTTATTATAAATTGTTAAATCAATAAATTTACTCATGCTTATATTGTTTTTGTGTATTGTTATGGCTATTGATTCAACTCAAACTTATTTAAAAATAACAAGTATTCCTAGTCAAAATCTTCCTTTAGAATCATCCAAAGAATGTGCTTGCTTTATAGATCAATAGATTCTCGAGAAGAAAGAATACGTAGAAGATCAATTGAATTAGTAACAGTTAATGATATTGCAATACTGCCACAACATGTTTACAAATACCACTTAAACCAGCCTTGCACGAACTCATTCTAATTATTCGACCTGCCAGAGATCCTAATAGTACATACGTATAAGATACTTTCATTTCGGAGCAAACGATGAAAAATATAAAAATAAATAGGCAACAAATGAAGGATCAGATGTTTGGAAGAGCACATAAATACTGCGTGAGCAATTCAGGTACCTATAATATACGACAATGCGTTACGCAGCGCGGCGTGCTGGCTCAAGTAAAACGCACGCTCGGTATACCTTAAACTCAAGTAAACGTCTAAACGAAATTTGTACATCTCTACTTTTCTCATACAAAGCTTTCTTATTCAAATTTTTATTTTAATATATTCATATTTTCTTACACTTCAAAAGTATAAGAAAATAATTAATATGATTAATAATTTTTGCAAAATTTTGTCACAAATCTAATTAAAAGTTAAGTAAATGTATGAATTCTTCTCAATTGACTTCTGACATTTTAATAATACGTTCTTCGTACTGTTACGCGGAAATGTTCACGTGAAGTTAAATTCGCGTTGATTTCCGGATAACGTAAGAATTCGGCCTATTGAATTCTTGTGATTGTATTAAAAACAAGGATTTCCAAGTTTTGGAAAGAATAACTTTTATTTACAACAGATTTACGTTCGGATACAAAACGACTTACAAGCGTAACGGCCAAGATAGAAGAGAGTTTCGGATGTCGAAGGGGCCCCTTTTAAGGGAAATCGGAACAAGGAATGTTCTAGAAGAAGGGCGTTTTTCATAAGTTAAGGGATTCTTATTGGTGTTCTCACGGTGCAGTGGGGGATTGTTTAAAATTCCAAATTTATGTTCGGCGTGAAAAAGTAGAAACAGATGTTCCTTAAATTAGTATGCAGCGCAAGTGTGGGTTTTATCTACTAGCCCTAGCAGGTTTAGACAGGTTTTCCAAGGGATCAAGATAATACATCTAAGCAGATATGGTCCACGTCGGGCCTAACAGTACCTCTATAAACATTCAGGTAAATTGAACAAGAATTGTCATACTTGAAGTATTATATTTTTGATGTGGTTTTTATATTATAATGAAATACCGTGGATAAATATGTAATTTAGAGTTTACAGTTACGATCTGTTACTTACTCAGTTTTTTGTTTTTTATTAAAATGATTTTATTGATCATTTTATAACGATACCTATTTGGGGATTGTGGCTGATATCAAGTTTCTTTTACTTTCTCATAGGGTTTATTCATACGAGTTCAACCGTATTGCATAAGTAACTATAATAAGTTTATGGGAGGTATTGACAAACTGGACTGGAATGTTAACAAATACAGGATAAAAATTAACAGTTGACGGCAGATGACGAGCAATTATTTCCTTCAAAAGCCAGGTGCAGATTTACACAGTATATGCCTAATAAACCCAACAAATTTGGGATCAAATTCTGTTTTTTTTTATCTTGCATCAAATGTTAGTAGCAAATATTTTTTGAATGGTTTTTCTTATTTGGGAAAAAATGAACATTATTGGGGAAGGATGAAAAACAACCATCATCAATGCTTCTAAATGAACACTTTGTTCTGAAACTTGTCGAGCCATATACAATCTGTGGAAGAAATATTATGACCGTTAAATTTTTCACTAGCATGTCAATATTAGCCAAACAAAATTATTGGCCAAAAAAACAACTCTAATTGGAACTATTAGAGGAAACAAAAGAGAACTACCAAAAGCAGCCAAACAAACGAAGGATAACATGCCTCGTTTTTCTACTCTGCTGTATAAATCAGAGAATTTTGTTCTTACATATGTAAAAGCAAACCAAATAAAAGAGTAGTTGTTCTAAGTTCTAAGCATAAATTTGTGAAAATTGATAAAAGTAATAAAAAAATGTTACCGAAATCTATTCAATTTTATAACAGCACAAAATTTAGATTGATATGGCGGATCAAATGGCCAGAAAACATACAGTAAAAGCTAGTTCTCGTAGATGGCCACTCCAAATATTTTTCAATATTTTAGATTTGGCTGCTATAAATGCTTGGATCCTTTACAAAGAAATGACAGGACTACAAATACAGCGAAAAGAGTTCTTGTTTCAATTAGCAGAACAGCTTCCCACTACATACAGAACTGCAACATCATCAAATGCAATCCATTCTAACAAACGCAAAATTTGTCAAATACGACTTTGCCATAAAAACAAAACAAATAATATATGTGAAAAATGTCAAAAGTATGTTTGCGAAAAATGTATACACAAGATTTCCACTTTTATTTGCATAAAATGTACGGATAATAATGCATAAATTATTTTTATTCCAAGTGAAATAAATTTTTGTTATTGTTAATATTTATTAATAACCCGTTCTATAACTGTAAATAATATACAAAAATATTAAAAATTAATTTTAAATAAATTTCTTTACACATTAGTTGTTCTTTCACAAAGCAGTCATTTTCACTTTCGAAAAATCGATTTTTTTGGTCTTATCTTATCGTTTAACATTTCAAGAATATGTCCTTAAAATTTTAATCCGATCTAAGCAATATTCTTGAAGTTATTGTCTTATTAATCTCCTGGCCTTTAACGCTATAACTCTAACAGCTATGGGCGTTCGGGATAGCAGTGCAGCTGTCGAACAGGTATACAGTTTATGCATTGCTATTGTCCTAACCCATTATCTAGTTTTAAAAATATTTTATTTAGTAAAGGCAGGTAACTAAAGCCATAAAGATATATTTTATATCTGTATGTATACTATACACTACAATATTTTAAAGCAAGAAATGAGCGTCAGTTTGTCGTTGTACGTTCGACCGTGCGCTTGTCATTTTAAAATTTTCTCAAAAAATTTTTTGTACAAAAATGCCGAGAGTAAGCAAAGTTTCGAGAGAAGACCGACAAAGTGGAAGGACTTATTTGTGTAGATCAAGAAAAGGTTTAATCCGAATAAAATAATTAAAGATGAGGTTACCACAAAAAGTGCTTCATCGAAGAAAATCAAGCTAAATACCAGTGCAAGTGTACCAGAAGACGTTGAAAAGAGGCTGAAGACATCGACAATGCCGCAGGAAGTCTGCTGTATGGAGCTGGAATCGATGATTCTGTGTAAGTTGGAAAAAAATTATTTTTCTTCACTTTTTTAGTTCATAAACTTTGAACACGTTTTTCTCAAAACTACTTTTTCAAAGTCTGTGTTCACTGCTATTTAAAAACTACTTGACCGATTCATTTCAAACTTTGTACACATTTTTTGCATATAAAATACCTTCCCCCAACGTTTATTTAAAATTTTTTTTTTTACATTAAAGTGTTTCCCACCCACATAATGGCGGAATTTTTCGTGGAAAATAACAATTCACACTTTAGATGGCCGCCAAAAATTTTTAAATAAAAATAGAAATTATCAGAGAACGTTGGGGGGAAGATTTGATTATAATTTGACTAATTTTTAATAGTTTTTCATTTTCAGATAATTTCCGGCCGTGTATAGTGAACACCGCAAATTGTTTTTTTCCCAAAACGTTCTGGGGGAAGCTCTGTTACCGGCTTATGCTTTAATATTTCTGCATGATAAAATTATACAACATTGTCAAAAGTATGCTCAATAATGTACAAAACGTTCGAATAAAATAGCTCAATCTATACTTGAGAAAAAAAATCACAAAAAAAGTGTTTTTGTTTTTACGCTGAAATCCTAACCCTTCCCATAATGAAAATAAAATATTTAAAAAATCAAGGGAACAACCATTTTTTCTGTTGATCCGGCAACATCAAGAAAACAAGACCGCACTGCTGTAACCCATTAAGCTATAAGCACAAGACATAACTATTTAGTTATTTTTATAAGAATTTTTGCGAAATTTCTATTCCACTTTTTAGCGCAAATTATTGAATATTAACAAATTTTAACGCTGCTATCATACATAGAGAGAGCTTTTGTGTTCTACCACAAGTGTGCAAAGTTCAAAAAATGTCTGAATTTCTCGCAATGTCCTCCTTTTAAAAAAAAATACTTGATAAATAAGAAAAATAGTGACGATTTAGTCCTTCGTAATAAGTTTATTTTGGGGCCCTAACAAGGGCCGTGAAAAATCGCTTAATAAATTAAGCTTTCTTTTCAGACTTTTTGGGTAGTAAAATACTTTGGATGTTAGGCAATACACCACCTTGAGCGATAGTCACACCAGATAATATTTTGTTTAATTCTTCGTCATGACGTATGGCAAGTTGAACATGCCTCGGTACTATTCTGGTTTTTTTATTATCACGTGCTGCATTTCCAGTCAGCTCTAACACTTCAGCGGCAAGATATTCTAATACTGCAGCTAGGTATACGGGTGCTCCAGCACCTACACGTTCAGCATAATTACCTTTTTTTAACAATCGATGGATACGACCTACCGGGAATTGTAAACCAGCTCGGTGAGATCGTGATTTCGAAGAAATCTTCCCTTTCGATTTACTACCACTAACGCGTCCAGACATAGCGTTGCTTTATAAAAGTTAAAATCGTTAAAAGGTAACCTTAGCGTACAGCGAACACCAGTTGAATGAGATCTCCAAGAGCTTGTTTTCTATATATACTGCGGCTCGTAGCGTTCGCTCGACCAATAGCGTTTCAGCGTTGCCCCTACTGTTTTCTGATTGGCGTAGCATCACTCTCTCTTATTATATATAAAGAACGCACGGTTGGTCTCACCATTCAGTGCGAAGTACTCTGTCTTACTGATACTTTCGATCACTAACGAAAAAAGAAGTTGTATCATCATGCCGCCTAAAGCTAGTGGTAAAGCTGTGAAGAAAGCTGGCAAAGCCCAGAAGAATATTAGTAAAACTGACAAGAAGAAGAAGCGTAAGAGGAAGGAAAGCTATGCAATCTATATTTACAAAGTTCTCAAACAAGTACATCCAGATACAGGTATTTCTAGTAAAGCTATGAGCATCATGAATAGTTTTGTCAACGACGTTTTTGAACGAATTGCTGCCGAAGCTTCAAGATTGGCTCACTACAATAAACGTTCAACAATTACTTCTCGGGAAATTCAAACTGCAGTACGTTTGTTGCTACCTGGCGAGCTTGCTAAACACGCAGTTAGTGAAGGTACTAAAGCTGTAACTAAATACACGAGCTCAAAGTAATTGACATCAATTAACCTTTAATCCGGCCCTTATTAGGGCCACCAAAAATTTAATACGTTAAATAAACTAAAGATATAACATAATATAAGCCAAACCTTTTAGGTTGTAACAAATAAGTTTACATATTGAGTCAGTAATATTCAATTAATAGGTGACGTTTACATTGTGCAAAATAAATCATTTTTTATACTCTTCATGCTGAACTTTTCACGCAGCATTCTGTTGATTCATCTGTAATGCGTAAACTCAAACCAAGTAGAAACATTAACATTAAACTACTGAAAAAACCAAATTACTTTTACCAAAACAAGTTATAATTACTGGTCTTAAAGACATTGTCGCAAATGACTGCTAAAGCCGTCCGATTTTTGACGATATGTAGGCAAATGACGGTTACAATCGTTAATTTCATGGAAAAATTGTGACAAAATGTGATAATTTTTACTTTCAAATATATACGACTGACACTCAATTTCATATGGCAGTCATGAACAATTAAAAAAATTGGTTTCTGAGCACGATCATCAAATTAAAAGTGTACGGCAATATGTTAAATATGTATCTAATAATAAGATATTTTTATATTTATTACTATCTTACTCTAAAGGATTTTAATGGTAAATAAAGTTAAATATAAATATAATTGTAATAATAACTATTCCTATACAATGATACTACCAAATATAAATAGAATATTTAGTAACAAAAATATAAAAGTAAACCTCTATTAAAATTAATAAATATTAAAATATAATAATATAACAATAATAAGTATAATAAGAATATAAATATAAATAAAAAGTATTGGGTGTACAACTTTACCTCCGTTGTTTTTCTATATTGCTTATAAAAAAAACGGCAGAGCCAAAGTTACAAAAAGTTATGATTCGTTACACTTTTTACAACGTAATTTTTCTTTAGAGTGCATTTTCCGCATAAATATTTTTTTGCAAATTTTACAATGGATAATAGTCTTATTATTGTTACAATACTCTGTGTCAGAGTGTCGCCAAAGGGGTGGTCCGCAAGAAAATTCCGCTGGTCCCCAGAAAAATGTGGAATATACTTACTCTCTCTGATCATGTTAAGTTATGTTTTAAGATGCATTGAAACACAACTCAATTCATAACAATACATAGCTTTCATAATTTGGTTACAATTAATAGTTTCATTTTATGTGTTCTTATCACAATTTTGTTTATAAATTATTTAACACTTAAAAATCTTATTAGTTGTCCGCTGGATTTAAATTATGAATTTACTGGTCCGTAAGGTCAAAAAATTTGACGACTGCTGCTTTATGTGACTCTTCGCAGAAAAAAGTTGAAATCTTCGAAGAACTTTCGACATCAATCTTTCTTGATTCCATTTCTGATTTAACATTTTCAAATAACAAATTCATTTGCTAGTTGAAACATAGTCTTTTCTAGATATCTCCTAACCTAGTTTTTTTATATATAATATCTAGGCATTTATGTCAATTAAATCTAAAATGTAAGATATTTACAGTAGTCAGAGATCATGAAGAATCAAGAAGATTCTTAATCCTGACTTAACGCTATATTTCTTTTCCATTTGGTCTGTGATGTCTACGCTAAATTTAGTTTTATTATAAATTTCTAACGTTTTAGGTAAGCTCCTGTCAATTTTTTCAATTTTAATGTATTTATATTTTGAACTCAGTATAAAAACTTTTCGCTTCCGCTTTACTTTTGTAAATTATAAGAGTAATCTTATTTGATTTATAAAGCAATGATGAAAAACGAGCTATGATATTTTTTTTATTTTACAAATTGTTGATAATTCCTTTTTGGTGCTGCAAATAATGCAAAATCAGTGTGGTTCTTTGTTATAGTAATCTAGACGCTAGTTATAAACTTTAAAAAATTATCATTTTTTACAAATCTTCCTTTTATAGTATACGATCCGATAAGTTTGAGTACAACAAATCTTTTTTATTAGAGATTGTAACGTAATTCGTGTTTTATCTTTTCTTAGATAAGAAAACTCATTAAAAATACATTTCGTTTGAGTGTTGAACAGTAAATGTGAACTAAATGTGTTCAAACGAAATATCTTTTTAATGAGTCAGTTAAAGTTTCATAATTTATACAATTCACTATTTTCAATATTGGAACATTCGATTGGTATATTCTTCATTTTTTGTACCAGATCAAAAGTTTTCAATTTCTTTAACATTTTTAAAGCTTGAAAAATATCGTTATATAACAAGAAATCCTATTCTAACAACTATGGTTATGGAATGATCACGTGAAACGGCATCAATGACTTACATCACATATGTGTTTATGTGTATATCTATGTGTATCGCCAAATATAATGTGGCTTGAAATAAAATTTTATAACAAAAATTCGATAAATTTATCTAAAATATATCCAATTAACGATTTTGGATTCTGAAAACAGATTTAAGGGTACTTTTCCACTTTGAAAATTACTAATCAAAATGACTAGTTTTGATATAAATATCAAAAACAAAAATTTATTTAGATTCAATATTAATAAAACAAAAATAAAATTTATAATATTACATTTTCAGATACAGTTTGAAAAGTAATCACATCATTCTAAAATTTCTAATTTGTAATTTAAAAAACTTTATAACATCATGTGGAAATTTTAGAATGAAATTGTGAACCAGTCAGCTTGTAATATATACCAGATTAATTTCCTCCTCTCTATTATAGGCAATAAGGAGCATACGTGAGTTTATCCTCACCTAGCGTAGGCAACTTCTAGAGATTTTTCAAATATTTACAGTATGAGATATATGTATAAAAAATAAAAACAAATTAAATTAAAATAGGAATGAATTTTATGGACAATCTGGTAGATTTAACCTTTAACATAATTTTTTCAACATGAATTTTAACTACTAGTTTTAAACAAAAAAAAAATTTTTTACAGTTTACAATTTAATTTTTTACAGCTATATGGTTTTCCATAACGCACTCAACTTAGAATTTTTCAGATCTATCTCCTCGAGATAAGGTTGTAATTAAATTTCAATAACTTTTGTATTTTTTTCTTTAGACCTTTCAAAATCTTTCACTTCCTTGTATAAATTGGAAAATTTTCATTAAAGATTCTCCCCTACAAAAATAATATAATGTATTTAGGAAGATATTTCCCATTCATATTCTTCACTAATTCAAGTCATTTATTTGTACCTTTTTTTACGTTATTTGCAAGGAAACAGTGTTTAATTCTCCATAAGCTTTTTACAAATATCCCAGACACTCAAAAAATGCACAATAAAAAGAATGTCATTTTTCTCTACTATTAAATTCTTGAAAATACATTTTCAAAAAAATTCCGTAAGAGCTAATTTAAAGTAATTAAGTATGAAAATAACGCAGAATTACTTAAATAATACGTCTAGTTTAGAGCTTAATAAATTAATCTGACTACTAGCAGTAAACAAATTTATAATTTAAAAGTCAACGAATTGCGAAATTTTATCTAACTAAACATTATTTACTATGGGTAAATATATTAATTCTACCTTGTTGAAATTGCATCTACCAATGTAACTAAATTGAAAAGTGGTTTTATATTATATTTTTGAATCAGATTGAACCTCTTATTAATAATGTGTTGGCCCTGAAAAGGGCCGGTGGACTGAATTTCAGTATTATTTAAGCTCTTTCTCCTCGGATTCGTCGAGCCAATTGAATATCTTTGGGCATGATGGTAACACGTTTAGCATGAATAGCACAAAGATTAGTATCTTCGAATAAACCAACCAAGTAAGCTTCACTAGCTTCTTGAAGCGCCATCACTGCTGAACTTTGGAAACGAAGATCGGTTTTAAAATCTTGAGCAATTTCACGAACGAGTCGTTGAAACGGTAATTTCCTGATGAGTAGTTCAGTACTCTTTTGATAACGACGAATTTCACGAAGAGCAACAGTTCCAGGCCTGTAACGATGAGGCTTCTTAACTCCACCAGTAGCAGGAGCACTCTTACGTGCTGCCTTAGTAGCCAATTGCTTACGAGGAGCCTTTCCACCAGTCGACTTACGAGCTGTTTGCTTAGTACGTGCCATAGTTAGGATAGAACGATATCAACTTTAACGACGCACAACGAAGAGTATAATGCCGGTAGCTGGAATCACCTCCTTATATATACTGCGAGATCCTCATGCTGCTCCCTGATTGGACGATGACTCGATGGTGGGGGAAACTTACTGATGACCGTACAACTACGCGGGAAAAGTGTCGTAAGTAATATGACCAATACTAAATAAAATATTAACTGTAAATACTACAGTGGTGAAAAACATAAATTTTTAAATAAAAATTATTATATGTTTAATAAATTAAGTATATAAATAATTATTAAATTATAGGTATATAAATAGCAATATAATACTACTACTGTTAATACTAATATCTATTGTTAGCTTATGTTTATAACTTATTGGCTTATTTATATGTACATATTTTGTGTTCTTAATTACTCTACAGAAAATTATTAATATTTTTTATCATATATTAATTGAATTGTTAAATTGTTAATCACTAGTATTAAATATAAAAATAACTATATTAGAGAGAGTTTCTAAACAATCATTGAATTTATACAAGTTCAACAATTTACTACAAAATAATGTATAATAATAAGAGTATTTATTTCAAAAAACTAACTAAAATAAACTAATGTAAACTAAATCTTAAGTAATTATTATATCAAATACACAAGATAAGGACTTTATTTTACTGTTAAACAATTAGCAATAGAAAATACACTTCTTAATATGAATATATAGATGGAAGTACATAACTTATATATTTAAAAGTGCGGGAAAATATTAAAGTTCATAAACTTAGATTTCATTTGATAGCTTTTATAAACTGCTTTAATAACTGATTTAAGAAAACTAAAGGAAACAATTCGAAGATAAAACTGTTGCTATGTCTACTTGATTGTAATAACTATGCGCTATACTAGGTAAGTCTCTCTTCATGGTCCGCACTAGAAATATCATATTTGTAAAACTTTAAACCGGAATTTGCCTATAGATGGCCCAGCTGTCAATGTAGTTATCGTCAAACCGTGTCATTGACGCCATTTCTTAGTAGATGACAAAGATTTTCAATTCACAACAATACAAATTTAACCCTTTCGCTCTGGAATGCTTGTGACAAAATGTGATCGCTGTGAGCGGATTGCATTACTAAATAGTTGACACTGAGGTACGAAATGCTACGAAGTAATTAGAAACCGTTTTTTGTTTTCTAAATTTTACAATGATATTTATTATATTTAGTAATATCATTTTATTTTCTAAAATATAAAAATTTATAATTATTGTTTATTTTTAACCTTTTAATCACTATTATTATATAAATTGCTGGTATATATCCGTTGCTGACGATGTTCTTAAGAAGACTGAAACAGTGTATCGTTAAAATAAAAAACACAATATCGTCTTATTAATATCGTTTTATTTCATGATAGTCAATTACTTAAGGCATGCAGCGTTGCAAGATACTCGATTAATAAAAGTATCTCATGTAAAGTATGAAATAAATGTATAAATGGTATGAACGTATATGTACGCTCTGCGTACCAGAGCATCAACTTTTCTAAAACGTATAAATACGCTCTTCGTATATGAATGATCATTCTTCGAGGGCGTATTTATACAGCCGTCAAAGCGAAAGGGTTTATACAACAGTATAGTTTGTAATAGCATTGAATATGTCGAATTTTGTGCCTGGAAACTACGATTTGCGGACAACATTGACCTTCTTTTACCATTTTAAGAAAACTGCTGCAGAATCGCATTGAATGCTTGTCGAAACTTACGGTGGCATGCTCTTAGTAAATCACAATGTTTTGAGTGGTTTAAAAAATTCAAAAGTGGTGATTTTGTTTACGGTAGACTAGGAAGACTTGACAATGTCGAAAACACAAGCATACGAGTGATATAAAAAGTTAAAAGAGGGCCGTTCTGTGGTTGATGATTTATCTCGTTCCAATCAGTTGTCCATCTATCTCTGTAATTGACGAAAACATTGAATGAAAAAGTTAAGAAAATTGCGCTCGAAAATTGTCGTGTGAGCATTCGGGAGATAGTAGCCGATTTTTAGTATTTCATTCGGATCGGTGCAGAGCATTATGCACGATTTTCTGGGTATGAGATGAGTTGAAGGGCAGCTTGTGTTAAAAGTGTTGAATGATAACGTTAAAGTTGAATAAATCACTGAGATCATGAGACCTTTTCCAAAAAAACTTCTAAAATGAAAACAAAAGTACAATAAGCAAAATCTTCACCTCTAATCTTTGAAGTGATTACTGCTGCAATTAAAAATTTTAAAAATGATAAGGGTTCTTCGTTGCAGGGTATTAAAAAGTATATTGTCGCAACATATAAAGTCTATGGCGTAAAATTTATATCGTTTATTAAATCATTATTAGTTATTTGAAAATTACAATCATCTAGTTTTGTCGTACAAAGTAAAGGTAAAGATGCCGGTCCTTTAAGCCGAAAATTCAACGTTCTTTTATAAAGAAGAAACCTTCAGAAAAATCTACAAAAAAAATTGCTGTAACAAATAAAACGATCAGTAATAACAAAAAATCTAAATCGCCAAAGGAAGGCCAATAATGCTGCAAAAAGATCTGTCGATCAAAAGAGTGCTAAAACAACATCTCCTAAATCTAAAACAAGTGTGAAAACAATTATTGCTGTTGCTATTGTCACTGCTATTACTGTAACTACAACTAAAAATAATGTAACGAAAAAACCGACTAAAGCATATGTTAAATCACTTTAAAACTTAAATAAAACGTTAAAACTTATGATAAAACTCCAAAACCGATAAAAGTTACAACTGCTGAAGTTACTTCTAAAAAGTAACTATTTCAGATATTAATACACTAATGGCCCTTTTCAGGGCCACAAATATTCTTTTAAGTAGAAACAATATCAATTTACTATACATTTTTTTAAAGTTTTCATCATTGCTGTGATTGATACAATTTTCTAATGGATTAATCCTTAACATAATATAATGTCTTGCATTTCAATATAATCTATCATTGATTGAAGTAAGTTTTTATTCTTTTGTTTTATTTTATTTTTAAAAGATACAGTTTAAAATAAATTTATATCTTTATATTTTAAAAAATTTTTACAAGAAGATGGATAAAGTATTTTCACAGAAATATAAGCTTTGTTTGTTTTATCTTCGATATCTTGCTTCCATGTAAGTGAATGATTAAATATGACTTTCAGGTTTTAAAATTATATAGATGCAAGATATTTAAAAATGCTTTTTTTGTTCCAACCAAAAATGATTGTCTAAGTTTCGGATAAATTAAATTTTAATCTCCAATCCATAGAAATATTAGTGAAATGAGTTAGGACAAGTTTGTAAATAAAATTTAAAATATTTTGATGGCCAAGATGAAGTATTGATTACAGTGTCATCATTAAATATAGCCAAGTACATTTAGAATTTTTGGGTATGTCATTTATGTAGAGCAGTACAGAGTATGTATGTACAGAGTAGTATAAGACAGGGCAAAGAATTGAGCCTTGAGGAACTTTAATAGAAATGGATATCAAGGTTGATTTAGCTTAATTAATTGTTATGCTGAATGTTCTATCTGTAATAGAACAATACAGTATTTTGATCAAGTGTCCAAGAAATTTTATTTTAGATTACTTGAAGATAAGTCCTTTGTCTCAGACAAAGTCAAAGGCTTTATTGAAATCGAAAAAAGCCATTGCTGTTAATCTATTTTTATTGTGTTCATTAACGATGCGTTCAGTGATTTAAATCAGATGGTTGAGTGATTATTACAAATTTCAAATTGTTCATGAATCAATAAGTTGTGGTCATAGATATGCTTACAAAGTTTTTTAATATGATTTTTTCCAAAATTTGGCCCCTAATATAAAGAAAGTTATCTATAATTTAGGTTGAAAGTTGTCTATAAATTAGGTTTTAGTTTGTTTCTGGTCTTGTCGGTTTAGGAATGGAGATAACTGATGTTATTTTTCAGATTTATCCAGGTTTATGGAGGACTGAGGGATGTGGAATAGTTGCATAATTTTTTGTGAATATACTACAATTGTATAACTGTAATTTTGTTAGGACCAGATACTTTGTTATTTTTTAAGGAGTTGGTAACTAAATGTATATTGTGTGGGGATATGTTAGAAAAAGATGATTGAAAATTGGAGTATCTAATGTAAAATTTTTTACAGTGTAAAAAGCTTTTGTTTCCCATAAAAATGGAATAATAAGAGAATCAAAATGTACTTTTTTAAAAGTTCAAGATAGTGTATTTGCCCTTTTTTGATTACTACATCGTTTCATTGAAAAACTGGAGAATGAGGGAATAGGAATCTTCCATTTGGTACTTATTTTGTAGAAGTTCCAAAGAGATTGATCATTCATGTTTAATTTTTCAAATCTTTTATTCCACATAATTTTTATCGCAGCAATTATCAGTTTACGAATTTTATGTGTGAGTAGGTTCTTTTTCTTGATTTATTTCACGTTATTAAGAATAGTAAGGTATGATTCGAAGGTACAAAAAGTGAAAATTTTGTAAGCAGAAGTTATTTGAGTTAGTAATTGAAATATTTCAAAGTTAATTTTTAATAGATCTCGTAATTTGATATTTTCCATGTGTTAATATTTGTAAGATGGTAAAGGGGAGGATAAACTTGTGTTTTTGTTTAGTTTGTAGAAACGGCTTGAACATAAATTTTTAAAAACGATGAAACTATTTCTTCCTGGTTGAGGATATGGGAAAATAATTGGGAAATCGGATTGGAGGAACAGGAGTAGGTGGGGTTATGAATTGTTTGCATGAGGTTATGGTTGGGATTCTAACTATACTTTTGATTGTTATGGGGGGGGGGTAAAATATTTAATCAAAACAGGATATTTCGAGTAATTAGCTGGATGATTACCCTTGCATTTAACACAGCTAGCCAGTATATCGAGCGTTTTTTTACGCATACATGAATTATAATGTTCAACATATTTAACATACTTGTAAGTTTTGTTGCAATTGGAGGAAGTTTGCTCGTAAATTTACCAACGGAAACATTAAATATTAGATGGTTCGGAAAGTCGTTGCGTTCTTTTATTGTAAAAATGAAGACAATTTTTGCTTCGAGGTTAACCTAAACCTTTCAAGTGGTCATAAATAGTTGAATTTGATAAATTTAACCTCTCATCGATCTCATGTGTTACTATTTGTCGGTTTGCATCAACTAATGCCATTATTGCATCAGCAAAAAGCGAAACGACTTTCCGAACAACCTAATATATAGTTTGGTTTAATTAAACTTTTCTCAATAAATTCTTGTATAGAAAAGTGCTAGAATTTTTTTAAATTGAATTACAGTAACTCAGCTTGAAAAGTGATTTTATATATAGAATATAAAGAGAACGAGGATTTTATAAGATTCTTGACATAAGAGAGGATTCAAATTATGTTTTTTACATTCTTTAATAATTTCGGATTTGTCGATTTTAGGTAGCTCGTTAGTACAACGTCTAATATTTTCTCCTCTTCAATAGCATAAGTTGGAAATATATCAGTGTTTATCTTTAAAAATGGTATAACTTTCTAAATCTTGAAATTATATTTTGTCTTGTCTCCAAGGTATTTGATGAAATGCTAGTTGTCGAAAATCAACAATAGGAATACACTTTCGTTAATGTGAATTCTGTTTATTGAATATACCAATAACTTATAAAAGTAATCATTTTCTCCAAATAAAATAATGGATGAATGTTATTTTTAAGCAATAATTATTTATTAGGTATAGTAAAATCTACTATCTGAAAATATAATATAAAAACTAAATTCAATAAATGTAACAAATAAAAAAGGCATTAATCTTATGTTTAACACGTTCGTCGGCCCGTTATTTACATGTGGGTAAAATTTAATTCAATTTAAAAAAAAAATAAATTAAAAATTTTTTTTCAATAAAATAAAAAAAAATAGAAAACTCACTCAGCCCACTCTAGGACTGGTGGGGATAATCGCAGATTCAGTTAGTTTTTTTTTAGAAAGTAAAAAAAAAATGAAAAATGGCGAACTTCGAGAAAATAACGGTTTTTCTCAAAAAATGCGAAAATTACATGGATTTTATAAATTTAAAATTTATTTTTTTCTGAAAAGTAGATTTAAAAATAAAAATTAAAAAAAAAATACCTCCTAATAGGTTGAACTTTGAAAAAGTTATAACTGTTTAAAAAAAAGCCATTTTTTTTCAAAAATTAATAATTTTTTTGGGTTTGGTAAAAAAATTTGAAGAAATTTTGAAAATTGTTTTTCACAGGGTAGAATAGGATAAAAAACTTTCAGTCAAATCGAAAAGGGTCGGGTCAAAAGTGGCCGATTTGACGTGGAATGCCCCATATATATTTTCACCTTAAATAAAGATAGTTATAATTATGCTACGTTTAAATCAAACAAATTTACAATAATACTTCCAAATTAACCTTTCTTTATTTACTCCTATTTATAATTTAAAATATTTAAATTTATTGTATTATAAATTTAACTCTTTCGTTACGGCAGTCCGTTCCGCCGGAGTGACACCACTTAACGGGGCACCGCGCCGAAAATGTGCACATTGCGTATGGATAGTGTATTTCGGAAGAAAAAGAATTTTTCTTTAAAATAATATACTTGTAATATCTACATAAAATATAAACTTATTAGGGATAAAAAATGTTTCATTAACAATTGAAAAAAGTGAAGAAATAATATACAGTATACAGTAGTAAAATAAAACATAATATATAATATAAAGTAGTTAATAATTTAATTCCGTATGGTATAATCTGAAACACGGATGGCACGTACATTCTCACTCTTATCGTTTTTTTGTACATACGACACACCTTCGCGATCCTTATTTTCCTGTTAATTTCATAAGGAGAAGGAAAATAACTTTCGTTGAGTCGTGCTGAGTAATTGTTTCCGGGTCTTATACAATGATTGCTAGATTGTTTATATTTTCTCAAAATTTGGTCCATCAATTTTAATTGAAATTTTGCAATTGATAGTGTTTTACCAGTTTTTAATTTATATAAACAATACGAGTTCAACAAACACATGTCAATCATATGAAAAAAATATTTCTTGTACCATTTTGTCGTTTTTCTTGCAGAATGTATGATGCTGATGACCATGTTGGTCTTGTCCACAGCACCCATCAATTTATTGTATTCAAGTACACAAGATAGTTTCTGTATGATATTTTATTTACAAAATATAAGATTTATGGTCTATAAAGGATTTGATACCGAACAGTTAGTACTTTCGATATTCTATCCCTTTACAGCATGTTAAACAATAAAAATAGGAAAATGCAGGTAGAACAAAGATAATTTGAGTGGTGTGTCGTTTGTTTCGTCAGAAGATTCACGCATTAGGTGATGTTGTCCGAAAATTAAGTCTCGATTTTATCGGCATGTCGTATGCATCCGACGTTCGTATCCAGAGGGTGACATATGAATGTCGGAAATATCCGACGTTCGGCTCAGGGGAGTATTTATGTAGATGACGAAAATGTCCGTTTTTCGGAACGAAAGGGTTAACATAAAATATGATCAGAGATATTATTCCTTTACATTAAGATAAATATAGTGGCCCTAAGAAGGGCCGTTATCATTGTCAAAAGATGACAAGTATCTGCGCCACTGCACCATTTAACCTCCAAATCCATAAAGAGTACGTCCCTGGCGTTTAAGCGCATAGACGACGTCCATAGCAGTTACGGTTTTCCTCTTGGCATGCTCTGTGTACGTAACTGCATCACGAATAACGTTTTCCAGAAAGACTTTTAACACGCCACGAGTTTCTTCGTAAATCAATCCAGAAATACGTTTGACACCACCTCGGCGAGCAAGACGACGAATTGCAGGTTTCGTAATACCTTGGATGTTATCACGAAGAACCTTCCTGTGACGCTTGGCTCCTCCTTTTCCCAATCCTTTTCCTCCTTTCCACGACCAGTCATATTTAAGATTTGTAAGTTGTGGTAATATTACAAAAAAGTACTTCCTCAAAGCTCAACTCGCAAGAGACTGCCTTCGCAACTGTTGAGTCGTGGTATTTATACTTGGAAGGTAGACTTGTTCCCCCACCAAACGTAACCCACCAATCGGAGAACTTAGCGACTCGGTAAGAATTAGTACGGCGGATGATGTGGGAAAGACAGAGAGGAAGTCGATATTTTTTGAACTGCTTGCCGTTCTTCAATTTCTCAGGAGAAATGGAAATCCGTGGTGCTAATGTGGAATTACTCGAAAATTTCTTCGAAGACTTCTACTTTTTTCTGATTATCATAGATTACGTTGGTGTCATATTTGAATATGGGAATAGGTGGTTTAATTTTTGTACAAATATAAGAACAATTCCTGTTTAAAATGTAGAAGGAACACCTTTCGTGTATCGTTTTCATTTTCTGCAGTCGGCAGTCAGTTTCTACCGACAATTTTTCATTCATTTCAAGTTATCTCTTTTTTTGTTTGTTTGAAAAAACTACATTTTTATTTTAGTCTCTCTTTAACACACGTTAAAGTAAAAAACATCTTACAAAAAACTTAAACAGATATTGAAATTATGTAAACGTATAACATTCGGTTCTCTTACACAAAAATTTTTCTTCCAATGCTCTTAAAAAGCAGCACAGTAATTTCCATTCAGGTACATTTATACTTCTACAATTCATCTACTCGTTATTTTTACATTTCTCTTAGAATGTGGGTGTACAGTTCCTTAGGAGATCTACTCTTTTTAACTTTTTATTATTAATATGTTATAAGATTAATATTAAATCTAATTATTATTATTATTAATTCTGTAGAGTAATTATTATATTTATACAAATATTTTTTAAAAGATGAGCAAATAAAAAGAAGTCTTATGAAAATCTGTTATCATGAAAAATGGATACATATTACACTGTTGCGTATATCATGTTTGTATCTTTGCGTATCTCTATTTTATATTTATGCTCAGAAGCGTCAAATTCAATCAATATGTGTACTAAAGTCAATTCATGTTTTACTCCAATATTGAGTTATAATTGGTCATATTTATCGATAAGCTAAAGCATAACAAGTAATATGAAATAATACACTTTAACCTCTTCACGCTCTTGTCCACATATATGGATGTTTAGTTTTTTATAATTATAGTTACTGTCAATAATAAATAGAACAAAAATTTGATACCTATGTATTCACAACAAAACCCTTCAACCAGAAAAATAATTATTTTTTGGTTTTGATGCACTGGTAAATGGTATTTCCGATGTAAAGTTAGAAACATGAAAAAGCGTGAAGTAATTATTCGGCAGTTATTCTTGTTGGATTATTTGAACAAATTGTTAATATTTGATAAAAATAAAATTATATACATTAAATATATTAAATTATAATAATTTTTAGAAAGGTCTCAAAAAAATATCCTGTGAATTTTTTATTTTATAACAAATTTCCAAATGTACACATATGTGTATAACGTGGCTAAACAGCCACAATACTAAGTAAGAAGAGAAAAAGAGACAAACATATAGGATTGAGCCTGTTGGTTGTAGACCAAGAACTAGTATCCGATTTTGGAAAATTGTTTACAGAGTGAATTTTTTACCTGAAAAAGGTTGGAACGGTGTCGGCAAAAGTGTAGCTCGATCGTCAGACAGCGGTCATTAAGATTAAAGGGGGGGCCGGGTCCCCAAAATTTTTAATTTTGGTAATAAAATAAATGACTAGAGATATGGGTGAAAATTTACGTAGATATCCAGAAACATGAGAAAAAGCACGGGGAAAAATGTCAGACGTGAGAGTACACGATAAAGGGGTGTCAAAACCTGGAAAAGTTGCGAAAAATTTTTGAAAATTTACATATGGAAGGAAATATTTGACAACTTGGGTATGTCTTGTCTATATATAGAGAAAATTATGTGCAAAATGTCAAATGAAAACGTGGAGGCATTTGTGAGAATTTGGGGTGCAAATTATGAGAGCGCGAAACGCGGTGCGGCGCACCGGCTAAGAGGCTGCTCCAGTTTTCACCCCGTCATGACTCAGCCACTTCTGACGATTTACGTGAATGTTTATAGAGGTACAAAGAACGTATTGTTAGAATGTCAGAAGTCAATTGAGAAGAATTCAAACATTTACTTAACTTTTAATTTGAACTTCTTTCCTGACATTTTTCAGCGTGCTTTCTCTCATGTTTCTGGATATCTACGTAAATTTTCACCCATATCTCTAGTCATTTATTTTATTACCAAAATTAAAAATTTTGGGGACCCGGCCCCCCCCTTTAATCTTAATGACCGCTGTCTGACGATCGGGCTACACTTTTGCCGACACCGTTCCAACCTTTTTCAGGTAAAAAATTCACTCTGCAAACAATTTTCCAAAATCGGTTGCTAGCTTTTGGTCTATTGTATATGTGTGTTTGTGTGCAACTGCATACTGCGAAGCGTAGACACATATGATTTCACAGAGAACCCAGAGCTTGTATTTTTAAGACGTTTATGAAACTTTATAAATTTATATGTGTTCGTTAGGATTACAAACCGTACATACAGTGTATAATAATTAGCTTCCAAGGTACAGTCGTTTCTGAGAAAATTAGGGTTAAAAATTTACTAGTATTTCTATATACTATTTCTTTAAATCTTACATCAACTACAGTTGTAGCTTAGGGTATAGATTAGTTTGTTAGCGTGTTCACTAGACTAAGTTAATAAGTATAGACAGTAAGATTTATGGTATATTTTTGTGATGTATTTTCAAGCACCAAATATGTAAAAGAAAAATGTATTTTTATAAGAAGAGAAAAATAAACATCAATTAAAAAAAAAAAGCTTAAGGCGTATCGACCTAGACTCGTAACCTATAGATCGCTGGATCGAGTCTCATCGGCATTTGACTTCTAATTTTTAATTTTTAATTGAATCGGTGGAGTTAACCGCGGGCCCAACTTCGAGACTTGTTATGTACACAGTTCGATAAGCTGAGAGAGCGATAATATTCATTGCGTTCTTTAGATTTTTCATTGTTAAATCTTTATTTAGACGAGAGTATTTAGAGAATATAAGTTTCTGGTACAAAGAATAAAGACAAGATATGTTATAAATAATAAGGATCTCAAAGTCTATGAAGTAGAAAAAGCATTTCTCGAAAAGATCTCTATTAGATCTCTCATTGCATTTGTATCAGAAACTTCGTTCAGTCCAGCAGTATTTTCCATACGTTTTTCGTAACGTCTTTATTTCGTCATTCCTAAAATGTTTGCTAGACAGCGCAGAAATGTAGATGAAAGTGAGAAATCGAAAACCATCGTGTTGAATTCTACGCAGTATTCTTTATTTTGCGTTTATATTACCATATCTACAAAATGCAATCGATACTTTTATGTATATAAATAATATCCGATATCCAGTGTGGGACACAGAGTGTTTTGTTCTATCGATGGGCGGTCCTTCTTAATTTTTGCTTTCTTTATCCCTACCAAGGAGCAGCTGCATCTTAAGTGCTTGGCGACGAAATATTTTTCTTTTGGTTTATTCGTTATTCGTTTACTCTTTTTCTATTCCTGATTGAGTAAAGACGTGCTTCCACCTTATCATATAAAATCACCATGATAAGATAAATAAAATTATAAGAAGATCTAAGCTAAACTGAAATTTTTAATTTAATTTTTATTAAAAATATAAATATATGCATAACAGAAAAGAAAAACAAAGCAAAAAATATTAATTTTATTAGGGGGACTGAAAAGTAATCAAAATTTCTTCGATGAGCTCATTCACAATTAGTTTGTGTCGGGACACGATCCCACAAACATGGAAGTTTTGTTATTACTTTCAAGTTTGGTTGCAAATTTTATTTTTTGGTCAAAAAATTTTTGTTCTACCAAAGAGGAAAAATGTCAAGGCCAACAATAGAAAAAGCACATTTTCAACATTGTATGCTATTTTTGTTCGATCAAGGAAGCAGAGAACAAAATTACCGATACTTACGGGGATGTTCTGAAACTAAACAAGTGCCATAGATGGTTTAAAAGTTTAAAAATGGAAATAGGAAACTCAAAGTTGCCGCACGAAAAGGACGATCCCAAAAATTAGATGGTGATATTCTGAAGACTATGGTTGATTTAGATTCTCGTCAAACAATTGAGGAATTATCATTGAAGATTAACTGTCTATGGTCTACAGTTCAGGATCATCTTCGTCGCATAAGAAAATTGTATAGGCAAGGAATTGTGATTCCTCATGGATTGACGGAGATTGCATTCGATCAACGGCGTACCATCTTGCGCGTCTCTTTGTCTCGATATGAAGCCGATCCATTTTTGCGACAAAATTGTAATTGGAAATGAGAAGTGGGTGCTATACAATAATCCTGTACGAAAAAGACAATGGCTTTCTTCCTGAGAAGCACTTGTTCCCACACCTCGACCATCACTAACGATAAAGAAGGTCCTTTTGTGTATGATGGGATTTTTCTGGAATCATACACTATGAATTGCTTGAACCTGGTCAGAATATTACAGCGACACAGAGTATTATGAACAACTTATTACTCACATCAGTCTAAATCAAGTAGGCTGGATTCCAGAGAATATACTAAATCAGTGGTTCCCAAACTTTTTTGTCCTATCGCCCCCTTTCTAGAAAAAATATTACTTATCGCTCCTCTGAAAGTAAATTTTTTTGGTTTTCCTTTTTTTTGTTTAGTAACTCAAATTAAATTTTCAAATTATGAATCTATGAAACTATTTATTGTTTGTTTTTTACTACACACTTACAATTATTCATTGTCATTTGCCATTCCCTCACCCCAAAGGTTCATCTATGGCCGTCATCGCCCACCTGGACCGCTTTACCGCCTACAAGGGGGCGATATCGCTCACTTTGGGAACCACTGTGCTAAACCTTACAACGGCCTTTTTGAAAAGAACATTGAAACCTGAACCTGAATACAAACTCAGCTTCTGAACATAAACTAGATATGGACAGTTCACCACTCACTATCTTTCCTATAAGTAACCTATTTGAAAACCTTATATAAAGAAAGGTTTTTACAACAAACTTATGTTCAAATATAAATAAAACTATTACACTCATCTCCTTACTTTCAACCTTAGCAATAGTTCTTCCAATTCCTGATTCGCAAACTGCCAAAAATCTTCCAGCTTCGACTTTAAAAAAAAATCTTCCAAAAAATCCCTATCTTCAATTTATATGCACATATAAACTGCAAAATTTTCATTTAATTTATTATTGAAATAAAATAATCCTATAATAATAATATATTATAATAATTATATAATATTAGGTTGAGAAAAAAGTAATCCATTATTTTTACATGAATTTCAGGCCTTTATTTAACATGTTTCAGATTGTCAAATTTTGGTTAAATATGCACTGTTTTGTTCGGCAATTTGTTGCCATTTTAAAGGTAGCTTCATAATGCCTCTTTCATATAAGTCTTGGTCCCTATTGGCGAAAAACTCTAGAAATCGTTTTTTACAGTCTTCTTTTAATGTCAATTTCTTACCACTAAGGAAATTTTGCAATGCAAAAAAAGATGGTAATTACTTGGTACAAGGTCCGGACTATATGGTGGATGCATCAAAATTTCTTAACTATAGGCGATAAGACGTAATAGGTTACAATTTCCTTTTCTTTGTAAGCGATTTTCTGTCCTTTGTGTTATTCTCTTTCTTATAACAATTGTAAAACCGTTGATGGTTGCTAAGGAGAGGACTGTTGACGATAATAATTAAAAACGGTGGGAGTCCGATTTTGGCCCCCACTTCCACCCACCTCCAGTGGATACTGGAGGTCAATAAGATTAATATGTTCCCTGCCCCTCTCCAAAAGGGCGTAGATTACTTTTAGTATAAATATGCGTAGATAAGTCAAATTAAGCGGTTCTCTGTCTGATGAATTGTTAAACTCTGTCTGTAAGTAAATCTGCGTCTATTTGATAATCTCTATCTGTAATTCTTTGTATATTTGTATTTCTATCAGTTATTAGTTATGTTATGTTTCTGTATTTATTATTTACTTTAATATATATCACTGTTACAATTACATAGATACATATATTCTCTTCTTATTTCTTTCATTTTCTATAACCCCTACACAACCAAGCTCTCGGAGTTTCTGACAAGTCACTATAAACGTGTGTGGCCTGGCTTGTCGTGATGGAACACAACACCTTTCTTGTTGATCAATTCTGGTCGTTTCTGGTCAATTGCTAGCTTTAAACGGTCCAGTTATTGACAGTAGAGATTCGAATTTAGTATTTGGCCATATATTTAAGCAACTCAATAAATAATTCCTTTCCAGTCCTATCAAATGCACAGCAGAACCTTCTTATCCGTTAGTTTTGTTCTGGTATTTGTAAATTGTAAATTGTAAATTGTAAACACTATTCACAATTTCAGTCGTTTTGCTTACATTTTCGCCTATATCAAAGAAAAACTGCAAAATGTCAAATCAAAAGAAAAATGCAAAATCCGAATTTTTTCTCTGTTGACTTCCACTTTTAATACCTTGTAACTCACAATTGAAGAGACCAACAAAAAACAAATAGAATTTTTTTTAGCTCTCTTTCCAATGAGCAAAAATCTGAAATTGTTTAATTGATATTTTTCGAGATATCGATCATTACAACCACCTACTGAAAAAATAATGGATTACTTTTTCCCCAATTTAATAATATATTATACATATAATAATAATATATTAATAATGATTATATATAATTACAATGGAAATAATTACGATCGAATTTTACATATAATGTTTCGTCATTAAGTTACAACATTACACATATCTAACAAACACAATAAGACAGACATATAAGTGGTTTCATTGCAACTCAGATTTTAACTAATTCAACTTTAATTAACCCTTTGCACTCCGAGCAATTTTCAACATGATGTTTCAGCAATTCCGAGTCATTTTGACCATGACCACTTTCAACTTTCGTTTTTTCGCGTTTTACGCTACAGACAAAAATATAATCGAAATGGAGCAATCTCGGTCACAAGACCGATTACACACACTAAGCGTGTGCCGAAACATTTTCCTACCCGTATAAAGATACAATGTTGCCTCTAGATGCCGGCCAGTGATCCCAGAGAGTTCGTCTGATCGACACAGGGGCGTAAAATTATCGTACGCACAGGAAAAATTTTGAATTTGTTGAATTTTTCGGATTAGATTTTCAAAATGTAAAAAAATTGTCCAAGTTCCAACTTTTTTAAAGTTGATGACCTTTTTTTAGTCTTCAAGTTCAAAAAGGGTATCGTAAATACGGCGTACGGCAGGGAGAAAGACCAGAACGTACAGAGATCGTACAGTGGTGGTTGTTTCTTCTTCAAGCTTCTCGAGATATCGAATCAAAATCGCAATCGAAAATTATCGTACAGGCTGAATTTTGGATCGTACAAGACTTCAAATTATGTGACGCGTACGATAATCATCGTACGCATGGGATCACTGATGCCGGCGTACCGTGTCGCCGTAGCGGCGATAACGGAGCTATTAGTTTAGAATGTTAATGTCGTCTTAGCGGCGACAACGGAATGCAAAGGGTTAATAATCTTTACTACTTACGTTCCTCTTCGAAAATCGAAAATTAGCCTATTATATTTTACATTTACATTTTTTTCTTCCTCCACAGTTTTTTTATAGCAAGATTAAAATACTGATTTTTTAGCGGTGTATAAATGCAAAACATTAATATACGAGAATAGGAAAAACTATATAGCTATATTGCCTCATTCTCTCGCAGGCTCAATCCTATATGTTTGTCTCTTTTTCTCTCCTTAGTATCGGGGCTGTTTAGTCGCCGCGCTACATTTTTTTCCGTCTCATTCTCTCGCAGGCTCAAGCCTATGTTTGTCTCTTTTTTTCTTCTTACTTCCATTTCACCACCGTTCACCACAGAGTTTCAATTTTTTAAATCACCCCGATTCTAAGTTTTCACTTCAAAAAAACTATTACTTAAATTCATTCGTTGTCAAAGCCATCCGTACAAAATAAACTACAAAATTAAACCAACTAACTAGAACTAACAGCAACACTGGCTTTTACCTTGACTAATGTATTCTGTAATAACTTTAAAACTGTCCTTTTTTGGAATCGTATACAATAATTTTAGCTCTTACAGCGGTGCCTCTCAGGCACCACTCAAATCGATGCGGTAGATTGAGCAATAACGGTATTTATTTCGGTTTTGTAGGTCATCTTCTGAGGTACAAATGTATTGTATCGCTCGACACAATGTACACAATGAAAAAGCTTATGTTTTTGGGAAGGGTTGTAATGAGGTTAAGCCTAATGAATTTTGTTTTTGAGAAATATTGTTTTTCTGTTATCTCATATTTACACAAGTATTGTCTAACACTCGAAAGACGTAAACGAAACCTACTGCCTATCGTATTCTATGATATTTTATTTCATAGGCTTATCGCAGGATTTGTTCAACAGAAATATGAATATTATGTTTAAAATTACATTCATTGTAAGAAATTCATGAAATTAGCGGAGGAGCAGTTGACAGCTTTTTACTTACTACTTTTGAACGTTTGATTACTCTCGAGCAGCTGACTGTTCTCGAGTTGCTGGTTCGCCTGAACGAAAAGGGCCTCAAGCTCAAGGGGTTAAAAATTTGTTAACATCCTACATCTATTATACTAACTTTTTATGAAAAAAGAAAGTAATTTCTTCGAAAATTTTACCTTACCTCCCTCCTTTAACATAAAATATGATCAGAGATATTATTCCTTTACATTAAGATAAATATAGTGGCCCTAAGAAGGGCCGTTATCATTGTCAAAAGATGACAAGTATCTGCGCCACTGCACCATTTAACCTCCAAATCCATAAAGAGTACGTCCCTGGCGTTTAAGCGCATAGACGACGTCCATAGCAGTTACGGTTTTCCTCTTGGCATGCTCTGTGTACGTAACTGCATCACGAATAACGTTTTCCAGAAAGACTTTTAACACGCCACGAGTTTCTTCGTAAATCAATCCAGAAATACGTTTGACACCACCTCGGCGAGCAAGACGACGAATTGCAGGTTTCGTAATACCTTGGATGTTATCACGAAGAACCTTCCTGTGACGCTTGGCTCCTCCTTTTCCCAATCCTTTTCCTCCCTTTCCACGACCAGTCATATTTAAGATTTGTAAGTTGTGGTAATATTACAAAAAAGTACTTCCTCAAAGCTCAACTCGCAAGAGACTGCCTTCGCAACTGTTGAGTCGTGGTATTTATACTTGGAAGGTAGACTTGTTCCCCCACCAAACGTAACCCACCAATCGGAGAACTTAGCGACTCGGTAAGAATTAGTACGGCGGATGATGTGGGAAAGACAGAGTGAAAGTATTGACGTTATTTTTTTATAAAATCTGTTAAATCATGAAATAATTAGCTAAACCCTGAAATAGTTATATTGATCTGTTTAAATATAATAGAAATACAAAACTACCTTTTTTAATTAAATAATATATAAATTTATAAGCGAGTAATTTAGATATAAAATGGAAATTTGATCCGCAGATTAAATCCGATAAAACAACACAATTAACAGAATATTGATTTTCAGAGTACAAGAAGAGATAAAAACGGAATAACTATAATTATTTTAATATATATTTATATATTAATTTCCATAAATAATTTCGGTATTTTCTATAGCTTTTATTTTGTACAACTTTTGTGCATAATAACATTTATTTATATGCTTATCCAAAACAACGTCCAGTTATTTCAGGTAAAATCTACAGTTTCTATTTTTTAATTAAATTAAACAATTTAAAGCTAATATATGTATTTCGGGACTATATTCTATGCCACCTAGTATTGGTCATATTACTTACGACACTTTTCCCGCGTAGTTGTACGGTCATCAGTAAGTTTCCCCCACCATCGAGTCATCGTCCAATCAGGGAGCAGCATGAGGATCTCGCAGTATATATAAGGAGGTGATTCCAGCTACCGGCATTATACTCTTCGTTGTGCGTCGTTAAAGTTGATATCGTTCTATCCTAACTATGGCACGTACTAAGCAAACAGCTCGTAAGTCGACTGGTGGAAAGGCTCCTCGTAAGCAATTGGCTACTAAGGCAGCACGTAAGAGTGCTCCTGCTACTGGTGGAGTTAAGAAGCCTCATCGTTACAGGCCTGGAACTGTTGCTCTTCGTGAAATTCGTCGTTATCAAAAGAGTACTGAACTACTCATCAGGAAATTACCGTTTCAACGACTCGTTCGTGAAATTGCTCAAGATTTTAAAACCGATCTTCGTTTCCAAAGTTCAGCAGTGATGGCGCTTCAAGAAGCTAGTGAAGCTTACTTGGTTGGTTTATTCGAAGATACTAATCTTTGTGCTATTCATGCTAAACGTGTTACCATCATGCCCAAAGATATTCAATTGGCTCGACGAATCCGAGGAGAAAGAGCTTAAATAATACTGAAATTCAGTCCACCGGCCCTTTTCAGGGCCAACACATTATTAATAAGAGGTTCAATCTGATTCAAAAATATAATATAAAACCACTTTTCAATTTAGTTACATTGGTAGATGCAATTTCAACAAGGTAGAATTAATATATTTACCCATAGTAAATAATGTTTAGTTAGATAAAATTTCGCAATTCGTTGACTTTTAAATTATAAATTTGTTTACTGCTAGTAGTCAGATTAATTTATTAAGCTCTAAACTAGACGTATTATTTAAGTAATTCTGCGTTATTTTCATACTTAACTACTTCGGATGTAATTTTATTTACAAAACATTTAATTTAGTCATTAATTTTCATAATATATAACTAATTTTGTAATGTAGTAGAAAAAATAACATTTTACTCTGATAATTTTAATCTACGGGGAAAAATTTGTCAGGAATGTTTTACTTTATCTTGTAATCTACATCAATTTCTTTTCAAATATTTAATGTAAACAATGTCGATATTGACCCTAAAATTCTGTTCTTTATGAAACTGATTCAAAGAATTGATTTTCATAATTTTATTAGTAATCTAGAATCATCTGGATGTCTCGTAAGAATATGTTAGCATAAATATATCTTCATTCTGCGGATAACCTTTTGTGAACGGCTGTCTGCGGACAGCACTGCCGCATCTGTTAAACATTTTTATCTTCTAGACGCGTGTCTGTGGACAGCAGCCCAAGCAAGTAGGATCTACGTTATATTTAGAACGTGGACATCTGCCTTTAGTATACTACAGATATAACCGTATATACATTCCGGATGTAATAAAAGAACCAATATTTTCTGATAACAAAATTGCTGCGTATAAGTCTGATGAAATTTTGTTATTATCTTGAAAAAAATAATAGAATTGTTACACTGCTGAGTACTTGGGATACAAGTGCAACAAGACAATTAAACAGAAGAATGCGCGGTGGTGGATTTCTCCAATTGGAAAAACCCATTGCAATAATAAATTATAATAACTACATGGGTGAGGTGGATAGGGCCGACCAATATACTTCCACTTACTGTTTTATGAGAAAATCAAATAAGTAGTGGAAACAATTTTTTTTTGGATCTCGAAATGTGTGTTGTAAATGCATATATAATGTACAAATGCATACAGAAGAAAAACAATCGAAAGTCAACTTCATATCTGAAGTTTTTGCGACGCCTCGTCGTCGATCAATTCGTTAGCGATTTTCGTGACGGATCTCAAAGGAATACGGAACCGTCTACCTCTAGTGAATTAGAAAGAATAAATGATTGCTTATTATACGTCATTCGTCATGACGACAATAAAAACTGCAGGGACTGCATTGTGTGCTCAGATAGGAAAATAAAAGGAGGAAGGAAACAAACACGTTTCTACTGTGATACATGTCCGAAAAAGCCATTTATGTGTATAGGCAACTGTTTTAAAAAATATCACATTCTAGAAGATTTAAAAAAATAAAATTGAAATTATCAATAAAAAGTCTAATAGATATGTTTTAAATTATTTAGCAATCATTTGTTTATATAGTATGAACTATATAATTGTTGTAAATAAATCTTCATGTGTATCTGGTGTCCCACGAAATGCTCCCAAGCCTCCCCGTCCAGGCAGACACTCGCGCGTTGGAGCGTCCCGTCCGTAAAGAGTTAATTATTTTAAAAATAAGACAAAGGCACAAGAATACGGAGAAAAAAAGGAAAAATTCTGTTTGATCATTGGGAACATGGACTTAAATCAGAAGGTAAATATTTTATGTATATTTTTTAAAGAATTTTCTTCGTTGAAATGAGTACTATTAAAAATTCCTTTGCCTATAGTTCATATCATCTTCACACCTAATTATAATCTTATTAAAAAATAATGCACTTATTTATTGACTGCAGATGCTCTAACAATAAGTTAAATATTATCTAAGATTATAAACAGTAATGGGTAAAAGATAGGTTAGGAATTGTTTAACATTGTATTATGATGAATGTATATAACTTACATTAATTTTATTGGTAGATGGCGCAGGGATAGTTCAATATGTAGGGATTCTATAGAAGGGATGCGCCATGTACATTGCTGGGGGACCGGAACTCGATTTTGCGCGCGAATGATTCAAACATTGAAATAATTATGAAATAATGAATTACATCAAATACAGAAAAAAAATGAACTATATTTAATAATAATTAAAAATTTATATTAAAATAGAATAGGTTACACGAAAAAATTATTATAAATTCAATAAGGAAGACTTAATTAAGTTTGATTTGATAAAAGGCATTACAGTATTTTGAAATTTTAAAACAATTTGTAGGAATTTATACAATTTTTATAAATATAATTATCTACTATATATATTATATTAATAATAATAATAATAATAAGACAAATATATAAAACAATTAAAAAATAGATTTATTTTAACATATTTTTATTTCTCAATGTGGTACATGGTTATAGTTTTACTCGAACTGAGATTTGTTTGCTTAAAATTTTATAAATTTTTGCGATTATACCTACGCGATGGTATAAGGTATTTACGGTCTTGCGTAGTTCTTGTTGAACTTTGACAGTAATTAAGAATACATTGTCGAACCATGATTATTCATCACAAACAATAAGTCTGTAAACAAACGATAAGTTATAGGTTAAGTTTGTACATTTATACTTGTAACTATTAAATGAGTAAATTAAACTTACACTTATAGAAAACTACTAAAAAAAAAAAAAATAATTAAACATAAATATCACAATAAAAACTATAAGTATTCCAAACTTAAACTAACCACAGCCGTTAATACATACTAAAGATAAACATGGCTGCGCGTTGGATCGGAAGCGGTCCCCCAAAATTTTCAGCCAATGGCACATGAACTGAATATGTATGGCGCATCCTTCCTACAGGATCCCTATCAATATGTAGAGACCCTGCAGGAGGGACGCGCCATACATATTGCTAGAGTGCCATTGGCTGAAAATTTTGGGGACAGCTTCCGATGCAACGCGCAGCCATGTTTATCTTTAGTATGTATAAATAACGGCTGTGAACAATTTAAGTTTGGAATACTTATAGTTTTTATTATGATATTTATATTTAATTGTTTTGTTGATAACCAAGTGCATATATAAAGTGAAAATAGAAACTATAAAATTATCGAGAGCACTTAGTAGTTTTCTATAAGTGTAAGTTTAATTTATTCATTTAATAATTACAAGTATAAATGTACAAACCTAACCTATAACTTATCGTTTGTTTACAGACTTATTGTTTATGATGAATAATCATGGTTCGACAGTGTATTCTTAATTACTGCCAAAGTTCAACAAGAACTACGCAAGACCGTCAATTTTTTCGTTTTCCAAAAAAAGAAGAAAGTCGAAAATTGTGGTTGCAAAATAGTAATGTTGTAGCTGAAAATGTGAAAAAATATTCAGTTTTATGTGATATAAGATTTTGTCTGATTATACTAATTTTTAATTGATTTTAAACTAAACTAATAAATATTAAATGAAATAAATCATTTGTAGAAACGTTTTTCCGAAGACTGTTGGAAGATAGTAGAAGGAAAGAAGCGTTTAAAAAACACTGCAGTACCTACTATTTTTATCCAATCTAGTATTTTAACAGATAAAAAAGGTAAGATATTAAATTTATTCTGAATTTTATTTTGATATCTATATATAATATTGTACTTTGTACATTTTACTTCTTATAAATACCCACATAACACAAAAATTTTCTAAAAACTTTCTTAAAAAGTTTTAAACCTTTCAAAAAGTTTTTTAAAAAATCTTTCTACAAGGTGAAAATGTCCGCGTTTAGAGATTTGCAAAAGATTACTCTATCAGCAAAATATTTTAGAAATGTTTTTAAAATATTTTTGTAAAATCTTTTATGAATTTTTTTCAAAATATTTTAGAATGATGCCTGCAAGGTTTCTGAAAGATTTTTTGGAAATATTTTATGAAACTTCCACTGAAAGATTTCAAAACCTTTCGTGTTATGTGGGTATGTAGTAGCATTATATATTATTTCAGGTATTACATTATCTTTTAATCAAAGTATTTTGAAAAGAAAAGTATTGGGAGACGTAATGAATAATTCTTATTTGTCAAATGTACTTTCTTCTACTACTACAACTTTTATTACAGGTAAATAGTAGTCTTATTTTTAGTACGTTTCAATTACAATTACAATTTATTTAAAAATTATTTCAATTCTTCGTAGCTCAATAAGAAATTATGTACAAACAAGATGCAAAAAGCATATCAACAACAAAAATATCAGAAAATGTTTCCACTGCTAGTTCAGTACTTGAAAAGAATTCAGCTTGCTGTGTGGAATCCAATTCGTCACCTTTAACTTCAGCAAATGATATTACAAGTATTATAATAAATAACAATTAAAAACATTTTTAATTTTTAATAAAGGAAAAAAAATAAACGTTCACCTTTTTAGGTACCTTATTGTTAAATGTAACACTCGAAGAGCATGCCACAATAACACAACCATGTAAGTCACTAATTTTAGCCACAATAGTAAAGTTATTTTAGAAATGTAATATGTAAATTTAACAGTATAAATTAGTATTTAGAAGTTTAATATTGTCTAATATAGTATTTTTTATGTTAATTTTGCAGGTGACACTAATGAAAAATTGTTACACTCTTCATCTGAAAGTATTGAAAATGCAAGTAATGGACTCATGTTTAAAGAAATTGACAGTATTTGTGATCAAATTAATTCGAGTGAAGGTCGAGATCACAAAGATTGCGTTAATACAATTAAAAAATTAAAAATTTTGTTAAGTAGAAGTCTGAAAACAATTAAGATTTTGAAAACAGAACATACAAAGTTCCGAAATCAATTTAAAAAGCAGATTAAAGATTTACAACAAAAAGTACGTATAAATAAGATCTTATTTAATTATTAATTAAATTTAATTAATTAATTATCTTATTAATATTGGAAATTAAAAACAAATTGAACGAATGATTATAATAATTGTAAATATAATATATATAGTAGATAATTGTATAAATTCCTACAAGTTTTTTTGAAATTTCAAAATACTGTAATGCCTTTTATCAAATCAAACTTAATTGAATCTTTCTTTTTGAATTTATAATAATTTTTTTGTGTAACCTATTCTATTTTATTATAAATTTTTAATTATCATTAAATATGGTTCATTTTTTTCTGTATTTGATGTAATTCATTATTTCATAATTTTTTCAAACCAATTCACCATTCTACCCCCTACACTATTCACTATACTATATACAACTTTTATACTATTTAAAATGTTTGATTCATTCGCGCGTAATCACATGACTACATAAGTTCCGGTCCCCCAAAATTCTTCGGCGCGTCCCTCCTACAGGGTCCCTATCAATATGTAGCGATATGCGCCTTACGTACCGACGTTAGAGCACTATAGAGATGAGTACACTCATCCGCCATTTTTGCTCCTACAGAGAAGACACCAGTATGGTTTTGTATAGTAAACACGTTTGTTGACATCAAGCGAGATTGAATTATTTATTGATAATTGTATTAAATTTCATTAAAAAAATTATTTGATAGATGATGTTAGTACTTAACCTTTCTATTTTTAACAATAAAAGATAGATTAAACTACAAAATACTATTCAGTGATTGATTTATAAACACGAATAACGTATAACATAACATGTTGCTTTTGCTTGTTGTAACTGATTACGCAAATCTTCATTTTCTTTCTGAAGTTTGTCAATTTGCTCTTCTAATAATATATTTGTATCTTTCTTCTTAAATATACTTTTTGGATCACTTTCTATTATATCCACATTATTTGATGTTGTAAGAATTGATGCTTGTTCAACCATAGTTTGGGGTTGAAAAGGTATCATCTTGTCTAGTTGCACATCCTTTGGAGTAGAATCACTATTATTTTTTTTATATGTTGACCTCCGTGGAAGTGGTTCAATCCTTGGAAGTGGATTTGGTACATTAAACAATGTAGGAACAGCATTGGGCTTCAATTTTTTTCAACCATCTGCACGTTTACTTTCAAATTAAGAATTTTCAAAGTGTACCTATAAGAAATAAACAATTTTAAAAACACCTCTCGTTGGAAAAATAAATTAAATCATGCTAAAAAGTTAGTATGTTTTGATATATAACTAATAAATCAATAACAATAGACAATTAATGTTTCAAAAATAAAACTACATATTACTTCACATAAGTGAGAAAAAGAACTTGGTTTCCAATTGTTTCTTCGCATATTTTGGATCCATATCGACTTTCGTTTACTATTTGCCGGGAAAGTAAACAGCCGAAAGCCTTTTTCTGATCTGTTGCTACAATTAATTGTAGCACAGCACGGCATCTTCTCTTTTTGAAGCACTGAAAATTGAAGTCTATGAAACAAAATATTTTTTATATACTTTTTTTCCTATATGTATGTAATTTAAATGTAAGTGAAACATATTTTTAAAAGATAATATTATTGCTGTATATATTTTAAGTAATGATACAAATAATATGTAACTTTTGTGAATAATGCAAGTCAATAAGAAGTTATGTTTTATAGGTTTTATGATAGTAATAAGTAAAATAATTAATTCTGTTGCGTAAAATATGATTTTAGAAATGATTACAAGTAAACGTTAAAATAAGAAATTGTAAACTTTACAGTACTATGATCGTTCTATTTATATACAAAAAGAATAAACATACCTTCAATTTTTGCAAGACAAAGCCCAAAAATCTTTGTAGCGAGCTTAGAAATTTTTATTGAAAATGTATTTTTCAATATGTTTTCAGACAGATATTAATAGTTGTTTACGACTATTAAATGACTATTAAACGATTTCAATAAAATTTCTTCTTCATTCATTCACAAATAATTAAAAAAATTGCAAAAAATAACGATAAAACCTTCAGACTAACACTCACTACATACGTTTTTTTAAAACTTCCGCTCACTCGAGGAGTGAAAATGGCGGATGAGAGTACTCATCTCTATAGTGCTCTACCGACGTGATACACTAGCGCCTTTTCTCCCTATACGAGAACCAGACCAGTTAAGTTCTAGTATAATTAAGGCACTATCCGCGGTATTCATTTTCTAATATAGCTTCTATAAATTCGGTTCTATTAGTGGTAATATTCCAAACATAATACTGTTTTTGTCAAATCTGTATAGCTTTTTAAATTCAACATCTAAATAAAAATCAAAAGGATCTTGTATATCTCGAATATAGCGTTTTGGAGCACGTATAATTATATCTTCATTATCTGAATCAATATCAATATTATCATCAACATTGATGTTATGTAATTCCAAAAATCCATTCTTTACTTAATTGTTTTCACAACTTTTTCAAATTAATTAATTTTTAATTGAAATTGATTTGAATAAATTTAAATTATGATTAATTGATTAACTTTAAACTATCACTTAAACCTTATTTTTGAATTATTATTTATTAATTTTTGATTATTATTTATTATTATCAATTAATTATCCTAACCTCAATGTTAACTGAGATGGTCTTAAGTCTACTAAAATGTTGACTTGAAAAAAACTCTCATTTTGAGTAAAAAGTAAGGTTATTAAGATGATCTTATTTGACTATGAATTCATAAACTGTTTGTAATTCTTAAGATCGTCTTAAGCGATGACTATGAATATCTATCCAATTGCACATCTTGGCTAATATCAAACTTTTAAGCATATCTTAAGATTGCGTCTATGAATGTGAACGCTAGCTTAAGACCATGCTTAAGGCGGACTTCAGTATAAGAGTGCACTATGAATACCGCGGTCCGCGGCTGGTATCTATCCTCCGTGGTAACGACTGTGGTATGGGAGACATATGTTCTGAGGGGTTAAGTAAAGATAAAAATATGTAGGAAGGAAAACAATAGTTACTGGAGTATCAAAAATAAAATTTACAAATTAATTAGAAATGTGATAAATTAGTATAAAACGTAATTCTCATGAACATATGTTGTACTTATTAAAACTTATAAGAAAATAGAATACTTTAAAATTACATAACTAGGAAGGATTACTTTCTATAGAATTTTCTATAAAAATACATATTTCTTCATAACTAAAATGACACTCAATTATAGCTCGAGGAATTTTCTATCAAAAAGTGTTTCATATTAAATTGATCAATGCCCAATAAATGACGAAATTGACATATACAATGATAATTGATCATTATATTATACAATAAGAGTGTCACGAATCACGATAGTCATGAACTTAAATAGAACTCAATTGAAAATTTGTATTCAAGGACCATTTGTGAAGATTCAAAGATATCAATAACTATATTATGACTATTTTAGTTTATTAAATATAAGAATTATTGAAAATTTTATATAATTTTTAAAACGATGATTTTGTTTGTTATTTTTTTTTTAAGTAGAAAAAACATACAATCTTTATTTATCAAATAGAACAATTTCTGCTGTTGGAGTATTGTTGTATTTACGTAAAAGACGGTGACGCACGAAATAAAGTTATATATGCATAATACAATGAATTGTGTTGACCACCAATACGAAAAGGTCATTGCAAATGATGATTGGGTAATATTCCTAATTCAAACGAACGGAATGAGTTCGCATAAAAGAGTAAAATCATAACCAAATTCTACCAGATGGGTTGCGTCTCATTTAAACCGCGGTTCTTGTGAATTTTCTTATTCGTAAACGTGCTCTTATATAGAAATAAAAAACTAATTAATTTAAAAACTATAGATTATTTAAATATCAGAAATCTTACTATTTCTATATAAATATTCGCATTTTTATTAAATTTTTTTTATTGCTACACAATATGGTAAATAACAGCAACTTTCTTCTCCTTAATTCCCAAAAAGTAAGTATTTTTATTTGTTAGATAATCGCCTTAATGTTTAATTTTAATTCTTTTATAAACTATTATCTGTAAAACGAAATAGTACATTCCTATTATATAAATATGGAACTGAATTTATAAATATTTTAATTTGAAAAAAGAAATATATTTATTAGATTTAAAATACATAAAAAAGAGATTATCAATTAATATAGAAAATTAATTAATATAGATGATTACCTATAATAAAAAAGAGATTACGATTCATTGTGAAATCAAAATTTAAAAAGATAAGCCATGTAATTAATATAAATATTTAAGTATTATTAAGCGCTCATTATTACGATTACTTAAATATTTTAAGTATCTTTTTATTAATTTTTACGGTTTTTTGAAATGTCTTGTATAAATTTTTACATAAATACATATATTAAATATTTTTTGCTAAGAAATATGTCAAATTTGCCATTAATTGTTAAATTCTTTTTCAACATACGTAATAATGAATTATATTTGTTGATCCGTTTTAACCACACAGGAAAAAGAAAATTAAAAAAAAATAAAAATGAAGTACTTATGGTTAAAAAAATAATTGGAAAATTCACGCAGTCTCAAATAGGATTAGAGTTTCGAAATATAGAAAGTAGTGATGGAATTCCCCAGTAATATTCGATGTTTTTACGTATGATAGTAAAGCGATTTCAATTTATCGAAAGTACGAGCCCGAGTTTAACACTTCAATACTATGGTGTAGAGAGATTCTCTCACACCATTTTTAATAGTTTTTTTTCTTTCTAATTTTAAAAGGAATGACCCCTTGAAAATTTTTTTACCTTCCTAAAATTTAATGTTTTACAAGATAGTGACAAAAATTTTTTATTTAAACTTGAAAAATAAAGAAAAAAAATTATTTATTCATCGACTGTAAGAGTTTCTCGCGTAAGTAAAGTCAAGTAAAAAAAAAATTTCTATTCGGATGTTTCTGTTTTATTTCGGCTGTCTCCGTAGTTTCTAGCCGCTATCTTGAATATATATATATATATAGATATACGAATACCTAGTATTTTAAAAGTTGTGTTTACAAGTGTACCAGTATTTTTAAATGATAATGACATATTTATTATGTCCTCGTCCGAAATTAGATAATTTTTAATTTAATAATATTAATATTTAATATATATTATTCAACAAAATAATATTTGATATTGTATTGTACTTGATATACACATAACCTAAAATTATTTTCGTAGAATTTAAATTTTACTCTTGGCGCATGAGCAATAGGCGTGAGAGTATCTCTCATCATGATAGTAACGACTGTGGTACGGGAGACGTATGTTCTGAAGTGTTAAAGTCAGTCACTTACCAGCTGTTCGATTGTGTACGATTATCAAATCTCGTGTTTCGTGTTCTCTTTACTTTCGAATTGCTTGGCTATCAGCCACGAATCACGACCTCATTTTATTCATGAAGATATTTGAATAACATTTATCACATACGAATCTTTCTTTCTTCTTTCTCTGATTTCAGCTGATACGAAAGTGCATTCAATACAGAAGTTCTATTCACATTACTAATACCTCTAAAGGTAAAGAAAATGTATTCTTTTTATATTAAATGATATTCTGTATAATTACGTTTTCTTACTTTCTCTTGTCACTTCCATATATACCTACATCTTTTTAATTCTATCTTATAAAAATAATTTGTTATTATTTACGATATCGCTCATGTAGATATTCTCAAAATCACGAAATTTTATAAACATATTTAATAATATAATATTGCGCTATTGAACACGCATTTGGGCATTTTCACGACGAAATATTGAATTTTATGGATATATTTGATGGTATAATATTGTATCATTATGTTACTGACATGTACATATGAACAATTTTTTTATTAACTTAGTTTATATTAAACTATAATTTTCAATTATTTATTATTGATTAAGTTTCCAGACTATATTTTATAAAAGTTGATTTCTTTCAGCACAAACGAGAAATATGCCCTGTCCATTTTTAACTCGCTTATCAGCCAATTATGTACGTAACTATGGAACATCTGTAATAATGAATTATCGTCAACACTGTCCAGTAATGTCTCGTTTATCCAGTACATTAGCAGGAAACACGGCTGAAGCACAGATATCTGAATCTATAGAAAATCATTGTCCATTTCTTGCTAAAGAACCAGATACAATAAAAGAGGCAAGTCTGACAGTAGAGGAAGATATTATTGATCTTACCACTAAAGAAAAAACTAAAGAAAAACCTAAAGAAGAAACTAATTTTCCTTATCAAGAGTATTTCCATGAACAAATTATGAAAAAGAAAAAAGATCATTCGTACAGGATCTTCAAAAAAGTAAATCGTTTGGCTGAGCAATTTCCAGCTGCAATGGAATATTCCTGGGGCGAGAAACCTATCACAGTATGGTGTTCTAATGATTATTTAGGCATGTCTCGTCATCCAGCTGTAATTAAATCTGTTCGAGAAGCCTTGGATAAATTTGGTGCAGGCGCAGGTGGGACTCGTAACATATCTGGAAATTCCATGGGTCATGAAAAATTGGAGAAAAGACTTGCTTCTTTGCATCAGAAAGAAGCTGGATTATTATTCACTTCATGTTTTGTAGCTAATGATTCAACATTGTATACATTGGCTAAACTTTTACCAAATTGCCATATATTTTCTGATGCTGCTAATCATGCTTCTATGATACATGGTATATGTAATAGTCGTGTACCTAAACATATCTTTAGACACAATGATGTCAAACATCTGGAAGAGCTTCTATGTAAAGTTGATAAAAATATACCAAAAATTGTAGCATTTGAAACAGTACATTCCATGACAGGTGATATATGCCCTTTAGAAGAATTATGTGATATCTCACACAAATATGGTGCTTTAACATTTGTGGATGAAGTTCATGCAGTGGGCTTATATGGATACTCTGGTGCCGGCATCGGAGAAAGAGATTGGGTTCTTGACAAAATGGATATAATATCTGGTACACTTGGAAAAGCTTTCGGCAATGTGGGTGGCTACATTGTTGCTTCTTCTAAACTTATTGATATGATTAGAAGCTATGCAGCAGGATTTATTTTCACTACTTCATTGCCACCAACTGTTCTGTATGGAGCATTAACATCTATTGAAATTTTGGCATCAGATGAAGGAAGGTCTTTAAGAACTAGTCATCAAACAAATGTGGCCTATATGAAATCTATTCTTACTACTGCTGGACTTCCATTGGAACCTTCGCCTTCTCATATTATTCCATTAAAAGTAACTTTATTACTATGTATTGTAATGTTGTAACACATGTTTTTCTAAGATTATTTCATTTTTATTTTACAGGTAGGTGATCCATTATTATGTAGTCAAATAGCTGATATGCTAATACGAGACAAAGGACATTATGTTCAAGCTATAAATTATCCTACGGTTCCAAAAGGTGAAGAAAAATTAAGACTAGCACCAACGCCAAAGCATACAAAAGCGATGATGGATCAGTTTCTAAGAGATACACTGGATGTATTTCATCATTTAAATATTCCTATAATTGAATCTAAATCTAATGAAATGGCACGTGCAATATTAGTTCATTGACAAATGTATATATTAATATAATGTAAAGATTTCTTATCGTACAAACAAAAACTGTTAAAAGATGAAAGTTTATTTATGTGGATACATATAATGTTTTTAGAAAGTTCAAATCGTAAGATTTGTTCAAAAAATAAACGGATTTAATTAAATCTATTAACTTAAAATAAATAGTTACAAAAATTTTAAATTATTTATTCTCCTTTTCTATTTTATACTATTTTTTATATTAAAAAGTATAAATTTATATAAAAAAAGAATCTATTGTTTTATTACATGTGTCACACGTTATCAGTATTATATATGTTATCAGTTACAACTTAAATTATACGCATGCGTATTTTGAACGTAATTGTCGTCTGCATCTCTCAAGAGTCTGATTTATAATAATTTAATTTTCACTTATTATAAAAATCATTAACTAAAGCTGTTCGAAATAAAATTTGTTCTAAGAGAATGCACATTATTAAAATTTTGCCTAAGCCACATTGTTCTTTGAGAAAACCATAAGTTGTGTTATGATTGATGTATTAAAGTGAGGTTAAAATGAGAATTTTTTTAAACATTTTGAAAATGTTCATTGCGTTTCTCTCCGATTACGCACGTGGCTTGTCTTATACTGTCACTACGATTTTAATTTTATGTTATTGTTTACATCCGGCAAGATTTGCTTCGCATTATACATTTATAAAATCTGAAGATATTTATGATGAAATGGAAAGATCATATCCACCAAGAGATAACTCTTGTTCGATTTCAATAAATAATGAACGGTCTTCACATTTACTATATCCAGAGGAACATCTACGAGAAGACCCAATTGCTATGGCACGTCGTTTAGGAATCCTTCCTGGAGGACAATGGAAACCATTGAATTGCCATCCTCTTTTTAACGTTGCTATTATCTTACCATACCGCAACCGGCAAACGCAGCTTGCTATCTTTATGAATTATATACATCCTTTCTTACAGGCACAGAATCTGAATTACAGAATATTTGTGATAGAACAAAGTCCTATGCGAGAATTTAATCGTGCCAAATTGTTTAATGTCGGATATGCAGAGGCAACAAAAATTAACGATTTTCATTGTTTTATATTTCAAGATATAGATTTAATACCACAGAATCCTAATAATATCTATGCTTGTACTAAAATGCCAAGGCATATGAGTTCTAGTGTAAATACGTTCCGATATAATTTACCTTATACTGGTTTATTCGGAGGAGCAATAGCATTGACTCGCAAGCAATTTGAAAGAGTTAATGGCTTTTCAAATGTCTTTTATGGGTGGGGTGGAGAAGACGATGACTTTTATAGTCGTCTACAATCAAGGGGACTTCAAGTAAGCTACTATAAGATAATTTTTACTGCTTTTCTCTCTATGATAATAATCTAATGACAATGATATTCTTAACAGATCACACGGTTTGGGCCTGATATAGCACAGTATTATATGATAAGTCATAAGAAAGAATCACCTAGTAGTGCAAGATTTGCAAATTTAGAAAATGCTGCCAGAAGATATGATACTGATGGCATTAGCAATCTTGAATACAGTGTATTAAATCATCAGCTACGACCATTGTATTCTTGGATATTAGCTGATGTTTAATTTTAACTTTATATCCATTTTTTATATAATCTTTACAGTTTTTTTCTGCTGTACTATCTACATTATTCAATTTCATCAATATAATGAAATGTCACTAGGTGTAGTTATAGTTTATGTTTATGTTGTACATTTACAAATTTACATACAGTGGGTGTAGAAAGTATTAATTGTGAGTAGAAAATGACTGGTAGATATTAACAAATAGTATATATAAGATTTAGAATTGTATATATGTTTTACAATTATCGTATTGACAGTGTGAAATATTGTCATTTCTTACATTACATGGTATGATCTTGGAGTCTATATTGTATTATCATGTCCATATACTCATAGTTTCGCAAAGAGATCGTGCTTGTGGAATTTTTAAGTTAAACAAATAAATAAATTATGTGATAGATAAATATATATTATTAATATATTATTATAAATATTTAAAGTGAGAATGTAAGTGGATAGTGTGCAGTATTTGTATGTATCTAACAAACATTTAACAATTTAAATCTTGAATTTTTAAGCGACTAAGCACTTTTTATAGAAATATAATTTATATTAATAGCATAAATATGTAAGTTAAACAAATAGCGATTGCAATTAAATTATTCTGTATCTATAATATCAAAATATGTGTAAAGCAATAATTATACTAGTTTTTTATATTTTTAAGAAAGCAATTAAACAACACATTTTTGTATATAGAACTGGAAAGCATAACAAAACTTTCACGAGCATTTATAACTTTTAAGAATTTATATACCAATTGTGATATTATTTTTTTAAATAATCAAACATTGTCAATAAATGGCTTCAGTTACAAAAAGTTAATGATATTTTTGATTTTTTAATTTACTATTTAATTTATACATATATTATTTAAAATACTACACATAACTAAAATATGATAGTCCGATTTGTAGTATTTAAAAAAATTAATACTATATAAAAGATTCTAAAACTAAAGCTACAACTTAATGATACAGCAGTCGATACAAAAATTGTATTTCGGACTTCATTTTCTTTTATATTATTATTAAATGTATAAATTTTAATTTCATGGATATGTTACATTTATTTACGAATTTATGCTAAATCTTTTAGAAGAATTTTTATGATATCTAAAAAATTTATATTATTTTTAATTATATTTTACTAGACTGTTACTGCTTTAAAAAAAGCATAAATAATTTGAAAAATATACATACATATATAAACAAGGGTACCAATTTTAATATACAAATATAATTATTTATGGTAATTATTTTCTGTGGAACGGATATATCGTGTAAATCAAGGAATGGGTGTATGGTAGAACCTTAATTATCCGTACTGATCAGGGGAAAAGAGTGTTTTGGCTTAACATTAGAGCAACTAAGAAGAATACAAATTACTTATAATCATTACTCATTTTCAGTATTTCTTTTGTTTTTAAATTTTGTCTTAGAATTAGTTTTTCTAAAATAATAATTAATTAATATATATAAATATATATAAATAATAATTTCTAAAATATAAATAATTAATTTTGTAAATTAATTTCTTTTTTTTATATGAAGCAAATCACATGAAGCAAAGAACCTAAGACTTTCATATTTATAGTTCAAAAAATGGAGATTTGAATTTTCCTCAAAAAACAATAAGCAGAAATAGATTTGCTGAAATTTTCCGGATAATTCATTTTGATAAGCAAAATGAAAGAAGCCAATGATTGCAAACAAACTTGTATTAGTTTCAAAAATGTGGAATAATTTCGTTGAAAATAGCCAAATATGTTATAAACCAGGAGTTGCCATTATAGTTGATGAACAATTATTCCTGACCAAAACCTGAATAGACTTACATATATGCCAAACGAGTCGAAAAAGTTTAGTATAAAATTCTGGTCGACGTCGGATGTGAAAAGTAAAAATGTTGTAAATGCATTTTCCTATCTAAGAAAAGACAGAGTGAATGATTATTGTTATTATATTATAATTATTATTTAGTTTATATTTAATTTTCTCTTGTAAAATAAGAAAATTAATAAAAATACATAAAATACTGTCTTTTCTTAAGTGACTTATTAATTTAAAAAATAAATTATTTAAACTTCTCAGGTAGAAATAGGTATACAATTGTCCTAATGTTAAGAAAATATTGGAATAATAAAATAAATATATTCTGACTTTGATTTTCATATTTGTGCCCATAATTTAAATATGTTTAAATATAATTTTGTATATATTTTTAAATAAGAGATATGTGACTTAAATCACTTTCATAATTATGGGTTCATATGTATTTCATATGCATTGATTTTTTATAAACTTCGAGATAAAATTCGTTCATCATGCACAAGTCAATGTTATCATTCTTATTTAGAATTTAGAGGAGGATTAATGTAAATAGCGATAACATGTAAAATGTGTTTGGATAACAGAGTGTAATTGGATAATTACTACATAGTAGAGTATTTGAATAATCGAGGTTCTACTGCATATAAAAACAAGACATTATGTTTAGCAATATTTCGCAGTATATTTATTATTTTGTCTAGTTTACCATTTCATACACATTGTGGATAGTAAATTAAAAAAATAAGGTTAAATTGTATAATAGCTTAGAAGAGACGTTTACATATATAACGAAAATTGTTAATCCATAATCCTAAACTTTGATAAGACTTGTAAAAAGAAAGATTAATGTACATATCCCTTGTGATTGTACTGTGTAATAAATATAATTATGTTACTTATTTACGAAAATTTTACTTAATACAGAACATTATTATGAAGTTATGAAGTTCGATGTATTATGGGTAAGTAATAACTATTTAAAATGATTTTTAAAAAATAATCTTAGTGTTAATAAAGGAAAAATCATTTAAACTAAATTATAAGTAATTTTTGAAATAGCATTATTATTATTGTTACTATTAACACTCTTCTCAATGCATTTACCATATATTAAAGGAAGAGTTGGCTCAATTTGTACATATTATGAAGATATTTCTTAATATTTTTTTAGTTTAAAGTTGGAATATCCAGATTTAGATAAAGACTAATAGACTCGATATAATCGTATGATCTATTGATACTAAACTGTATATTTTATTTTTAGGTATCATCACATTTTATATAATCGACACAAAAATTGTCGTATCATTATCAATAAAGTTTAGAGAATGTGGTACGGAATTCCATCAAAAGTTAATCCTAACATGATTGTGATTAAAGGTGTAGAAATATTAAGTATGAAAAACATTATTGATTATTATAAGTTTAATAAGGTGCCATTGCATAAATAAAATTGTTTATTGTTATTAATAGTTGTATTATATTTCTTATAATAGAGAATTCATTATTTTCTGTCAAGTGATTATTGTTCTTCAGTTATTTTGTCTATCAATAAGTATATATGAAATAATCATGGCCTTTGACGTGAAAAATAATGAATCTTCACCAAACTAAATGTAATCTTAAAAACCGATTATTACTATGCAGTTTCCGGCATGTTCAATGCTTATCAAATAATGTGAATATATGTAACTATATATCATATCTATGTAAAATATGAATACAAGTTTATATATATATATATATATATATATATATTTTATATATATATAAAATCTATTTAACAATACTTGACGTATTACGTGTCGGATAGTTCCTGATAACGAGCATACATCATTTTCTTTACACAATCCTTATACGTATCTCCAGGTAGAGCACTATAGGATGATGATTTAGCTCCTAAACCTGCGGTAGGAACTCGTCTTTCTGCTTCAATGATACTCGTTCTACCTTGATTTGATTTTCCAAGACCCATTCCTTCGCTCCATCCCATCTTTTGTAATAACTTATTGCCAACATTATCCGAACCAATGCCTGTTCTTGTAGGTTCTTCATACGAAACAGATATGTCTTCCACTCTGGTTTTTAAATACTTTTCTTTTAATTTATTAGGTTGTGGTGGCTCCGGTTCGCCATATTTAGCTCGCCTTTCCTTAGCTCTATCCCGATATTTATTATTTCTTTGTTGAGGATCGTTCGGATCTAAACCACGCACCTGATACCAATTTTCTAAGTTTTGCTTATGAAGATCTGACAATTGTTGATGTCGAAGCAACGCTTCTTTACTTGGGAATTGTCGTTTGCAAAGCAAACAAGCTAGTTTGCTCCAATCCGTATGTTGCCTTTCTTCTTGTTGAACATCCTCAATTTCCTCCTCTGTGTCACTTCCACCACCATAAGCAGCTACTAAACCATTACTTCCACTGGGATCTTCTTCTTCGTGATATGAATTTGCTAGAGCTTTCTTTTCCAGTATAGCATAACCAGCGTCAGCGGCTCCACTCCCTATACCTTGATTACCATCGCCTCCAGTGAATTCTGAATTCCAATTACTTTTAGCATTTTCTTTTTTCTGATTTAACGTTTTTGCCCACCGTTCCATGTCCTTTGCTATTTTCTTAGCAACTTTTACTTTGTCTTGTTTACTATCTTTTTTCTTATTTTCATCTTCTTTCAGTACATCATGAGTTACTGTTGTTGATGATGGGGTAGCAGCTTGAGTAACGACTGTAGTAGCTGAATCGGTACTGCTAGCGGTTGCTGTTATTGTAGTTCCACTCGTAGTAGCAGTACCTGTTGCTGGGGTAACGCTTGCGGTTGTCTAAAAAATATGAATAATGTAAATATTACTAATATATCGAGTCTGTTTATAATTTTATATAAAAAAATAAATTACCTTTGCTGGTTGGTAGGAGAATGATTCTGCATCCCAATAAAGAAATTGTTGTGTGTGGCTATTATAATAATATTGTGAGTTAGGGTCATAATATAATCCTGTACTTGGATCATAATAATAACCCGAAGATTCGTCATAATGATAGGTGCTAACATCAGGCACCGAATAAACTTTTCCATCATTTGCATGGGCAGGAACCCTTCCACTTGCTAAAGTTGTACTAGTTGGTGCGGTAGGAGTTGGTCTGCCCTTCATTTCATCTGGATCGCCTATTTTTCTAGATGCTTGTAGCTGTTGGATAGCAGACTGAGCTACTGCAGCAGCTGCATTTACTCTGTCCGTTTGGTTCAATGAAGGTAATGTAATAGTCGTTCCTTGCATTATCTGATTTTGATAGTACTGTGTATAATACTGAAGATAATGAGCTTTTTGTGCTGGTGTTTTAGCATATAAATTGGCGCTATATTCTGCCAATTGAGCTACATCATCTAAGGTATACCTTTGCGATTGATTATCATTAGATTTCCATGCATTAGTGTTATTAATCTGATGTAACTTGCAATATGCAATTTCTACTTTCCTGCCATCAACGACTAATCCTTGCTTTGTGAGCGCTGTATGTAAATACATTGCATCCACAACGTTACCCATTTCTAAATAACAAACACCTCTTGACGTATTTGTAAGAGAATCACGTCCAATGCGTATACTTCTAATTGGCATTGACGACAAATTTTTCATTGCTTGAAGAACCGAATCTTCGGTGGTTAATACATCCAATCCTCTAAGGAGAACAGTATTGGTAGGATGTGGACTAATCTCATCGCTACCTTCTCCACCTTCTTCACTCTCTGCCCTTGAAGCAGAACATTTGAAACACGTTTCACGTCTTTTAAAATTGTGTGCTCCACACTGCAAAATGTTGATAAGACAAATTTATTACATATATATATATATATATATATATATTTTATAAACTTTTGCAATGAAATTAATATGCACACCTTTACACAATGCCAATCTTGTGTGTTCTTTGCAGGTAGTTTATCCACATGACAATCCTTTGGTATACTGTATTGCATTAATGCACGATATTGATCCTGTAGCATTAGGACTCCCTGAAACAGAGAATTTCAGTGTTATCCCGTCCAACGTCTTCCGAAGGCCTCTGTTTAACCCGTAAATTTTCTTCTTGGTGACGAAATTATAGTTTTCTACTTCATAGCTTTCCGTCCCGAACGAACAGCAAACAAAATGAATGCCGTCGGCTTATTATGTAGGTCATTCCACGCGACTTGTTGATTCATTTACTTGTTACTACATATTGACGGTAAATTTAAATGTTTATAGACTTGAGCAAACGTTCAATACACACACACACACACTTACTAATTTATTACAAAAACTAGAAATTATTTGTTTTATAAAAGATATGATAAAGTACAAATTGAAGTAATAATCTTTTGTTATAAATTGCATTATTGATTATAGATCAGCAGTCAATGATAGTGTATCAGTTCATTTCATACCAGTAGAAGATTTTCTTTTTCACCAGTCTCATTCTATTAAATACAAAAAGAAAAAAGTATATAGTCATGATGTTCAGATATATTTAACATATGTCAATTATCTAAAGATAATATCTCTTAAAATATATAAAAGCAATAGGCCAATATTAAAAGCAAATTACAAGCCACAGAATTGCATACAGTTTTCAAGTCATGTAAATATTGCTTTTTTTATTAGACAAACAAATCATTTATATCTATGAAAATGATCAATTTGTCATTGATATATATATAAATGTAAGACTTAATCATTTTGATTTATGTGAATAGAATAATATGAGGCAAGATAAATCTTCTCCAACTGATGAGAAATTGAGTAATGCACTATTATTAAATGCCAATGTATATTTGACAAGTATTAGCTTAAGTCAATTTATAAATAATTAATCATACGTGTAACAAAAATGCACAAAAATATATATACATTTAAATATGTATATATATGTAAATACATTTTTAGAATTTAAGACGGCTGGAATGACCCTCCTCCAATCTTCATTGTTAGTCCACAAACTTTTATGAGAAATGGAGGATAGATAAAAGCACGCGTCGCGAGCTTTTCTATAAAAATTAATCCGATAGACGTAATAGCGAGCCAGTTAAGAAAAGTCTGCAAAGTGGGACTCCTAGATAAATAATTAGATATGGTAGATTGAAGTAGCCTTTGAGATAGGTGCACAGCCATGGCCGTGGGGAAGGCCAAGGGCCGCGTTACCGTGCCTTGCCGCCACGGGGCATCGGTGGCACGCGAACAACACATCGGTTGGGTATGTGGATTGAACTTCTTTCTACCTGTTTCATCTCCATCCACCGTGCAGCCTCCTGAGTCGCGTTAAACTCGACGAATGCAAAACCTCGCGAAGCACCTATACAGAGCAAATACACACATATCCAAAGTTAATCCACGTTTTGCCTGGAGATCTCTACTCTGAGAGGGCAGGCAATCACAGCACCAACCATTGACAGACTTTCGAACGAAGTGTTTCTTCGCTTCGTCCCTTCGTTTTCTTTTCCATTTACCTAAAGCTCAGCAGAACGAATTCTATCTGCCTGACGAAAGACTTCACCGATACTCGAATCGTTTAACGCAACATGAATTTTGCTTTCAAACATCAGCCCTAACGAAACTTATTTGCTTTCCATTTTTGTTCTTTTTCTTATTTTGTCTTTTCGCGATCATTAACTTGATATAATTGGAAAGAAATAAAAAAAAAATCAAAAGTTCTTTGACGTAATGCGTGCACGCATGCACGCATTCACGTACACACACAGATACAGACAGACAGACAGACAAAAGGAGAGAAAGAAAGAGAGTAGAGAAAAAGAGAGAGAGAGAGAGAGAAAAGAAGAAGATAGCTTTAATTATTTCCTGCTGTATTTTCTTTAGATTATAATTTATATAGAAATTATTAAGATTTCCTGATTTTAAATGACATACTAAATTGGTTGGTAGCCATTAAATTTAAATTACATGGATGCTTAAATTGTTTTTCTTTCTTTTTTAAATGAAAAAGTTATATTGTTCAATGACCAAAATTGCGATGAATTAATTTTCTTCGACTATCCTTCTTATATGTGTAATGAACTTACCTTTATATTATGAGTAGAAAATCGATTCATAATTAATTATGAATCAATTGCAGATTTTACTGCTTTTAAAAAATGTATGAATGATATGGAAAATGTTATATCTGAATAAATGAAGCTCATTTATAAACTTTTAAATTTAGTAAAATCACGAAATCAGTATCACAAATAAAATCTTTTCTCCAAATAGAAGATGAAATAAAACAATTATAGAAGTTTAATCTTGATTTCTTATTTTTATCATATCTATATACCACGAAGATAGCTGTTGAAATATAGTTCTAATGACACCCGAAGAAATAATCCCAAATTGAACTAATGATACGAATATATATTTTACGAAGGGAACGATATAAAATAATAAATAAACAATAATTACCTGTATCTTTTTTCCGAATAAGCCTGATGTCCTTTGGCATGAGACCACAATTGAGGATGTCTTGCCGCACCTGTGATACACACATCATAATAATAATAGTGATGTATGTTTTCTAACACCGACTCACAAGTGGCCACAATCTTGGGCCTTTAAGTTGACAACCTACGTCATTTTCAGTAATATGCTGCGCGAGCCCTCGAATCATTATGGTGTTGTTGGGAGATTGAGATTTGTAGTGGATGCCTTCCATGGACGAGCCATAAGCACGACCATGGTCATGATCAAAGTCCAAACTTTCACGACTATGGTCATCATCCCGATCCCTATCTCTGTCCTCTCTTTTCCCTCTACGTTCTCTATCCCTTTCCCTTTCCCTATCCCTTCTTGACCGTTCCCTGTCCCTATCACGGTCTCGGTCTCGATCACGATCACGATCCCGTTCTGTAGAGTCTCTATCTCTTTGCCTTCCATAACGGTCTTCACGGTCTCTATAACTACGGTCTCTATCATCTCTGCTACGATCTCTCCTATCCCTTGAACGATCTCTTTCCCGATCTCTATCTCTTCCACGATGATTTCTGTATTCTGGACTACGATGATCTCTATCTCGATGATCTGAGTCCCGATGTTCTCCATAATCAGGTGATCGATTGCCTCCATACTCATTACGGTAATCAAAGTCAGAGGTATGTCCTCTTCTTTCCGGTCCATAACCTGGTTCCCAAGGATCAATGTTGTTGCTATACATGTTGTTAGCACATTTATTGCACCACTAAAACAGATTAAAAAATTTTACAATAAACTTTGTCAACACATACTTTAGGAAGAAATGCAGTGTTCCATATACATTATTTGAAATTAGGAAACTATATATATAAATTCATACTGTATAAAACAAATGTTAAATATCGAAAAAATATAAAAGAGATGAGATTTTTTAAAATAATTTAAAAGAACCTTATATAAAACATTTCATGATTAGATTGTTAGAATAAAATCGTGACAAGAAATAATGAAATTAATCTTAAAATTAGGTGAACATAACGAATTTCGTATAGAGAAAGAAAGCTTTACTACACGCCACGATTGATGTGGGTCGCAAGATTGAATTAATATGTACTTACCGATAAATAGATCTATAACGTTTTTGTTCTACACAGTTGCAACACAGATAGTATAATAAAAGATTTAATCGATCCTACAGACTTCGGAGTATTCTTTTTTTTAGTTTCCAGAAATCTTAGATAAACTGTTCAGCATACAGTATGACGCGAACAATGGCGTGGATGCTTCTTTTCATTTAGGAAACATGGCGGTTGTCCCAGGAATAACGAATTCCATACGTGTTCCGAGCACGTATTTACTTTGATTACAGAAAGAGCGATAGATGTCACGTTTTAGAGAATATGTAATGTCGAGTTTCCACAGTGTTTTAAGAATATGTTAAATATGTATTCAAAAATGAATAATCGACGTTTCCAATTCATTCGAAAATGACTTTAGTTACTAATTTTGTTACACTATATCTTCCGTTTGCTTTTAGATTTTAGATTATATTAAAGTATCGTCGGATTATTCGTAGAAAAAAATGATTAATCTGCGCATGTGCGGCTATTTGATCGAGTATTTTATTGGACAATATTATTTCAAGTCTGATTCGCTACAAAGGCTACAACATTAGAAACACTTCTGTATACGTAAAAATCAAGTAACAATAGAAAATACCTAGAATAATATTTTTTGTAATCTTAAGAGAAACGTATATGCCATTTTTCATGTACGATATATGGAGGGTAGAGGTAAGGAGTATCATCTTATATGGGAGGAAATTTGAAAAAGTGTCCAGTGTATGTTGTAAATAACAGTTCAAAAACCTTCCAGAATGGCGCTGATGTAGATAAAAGGTATGGTATGAATGTAGCAATTATAAACGAATTAAAGTACGCCAAGTTAAAAAATTTAATATTATTGGCGACTAAAGTAGTTAATTATTGAAAATTTCAACTCTTGTGCAGTATAAAATAATGTAGTAAATATAACCTTAAAGAATTATTATGAAAAAACGTGTAGCTAGAGTGATTTTATTTCGTAAACTATGAATAGTACGTTTATTGATTTTTTATCATTTAATTTTATGAAAAAGTATGTGAATAACAAAATAGTTATGGGTAAAATTTGTGTTGTGAAATTTGTGTTCTTGTTTATTTCTCAATCCTACTCTAATAATATTTGACGCTTCCTTTAAAATTTACCCTAAAGCTACTGTGGCGCCACCCTAATTGAATGCATTTCGACGTACACTTTTCATGTACATAGTAGGGACCCTATAGGAAGGACGCGCCATATACATTGCTAGGCTGAAAATGGGGGACAGATTCCGTTGCATCGCGCAGCCATGTTTATCTTTAGTATGTATTAACGGCTGTGGTTAGTTAAATTATTCGCGCGCAATCACGTGACTACACGAGTTTTGTCCCCCAGCAATGTACATTGCGCGTCCATCCTATAGGGTCCCTAGTACATAGATGATACTCCTTACCTCTACCCTCCATAATACATACATTACATTCCCGCGACCCTGGAGGATAGATACCAGGAGTCCAAACGATATAGGATTTTCCCCATTTTTTGTGGTAGTCATTTCTTGACCCAGATCATAGTTCTCTTTTTTGCCACTAGCAGCGTAAGTATTCAGAGTGTACCGATACTATTATTATTATTACATTTAAATTAAATATAAAATATTAATTTATTTTTTTAGAATAATTTTTATTAAAAAATGGGAAAGAGTGTTGTGCCGTTTATGGTTGCCTTACTGGCCGAAAGGCAGGGGAGAATTTATGAAAAGTGGCTTTATTCAAAGCACCAAAAGTGAGTAATCTCAAGATAATATTAAAAATTTTATAACAAATTTATTAACAAATAATTGACTATTACATTTGTTTAGTTTTTAAATAATATTTGAAAACTGTTATATTTTTATTTTTTGTGTGTAATATAAAAGTAATTAGTTTTATTTTTTTTCGAAAGAATGTTGAAATGCTCAGTAAATCAATAAAAAAATTAATCACTCTAATTTAAAAAATAATTTAAAATTCTCTATAGCAATATTCCGGATACTCTTAAAACTATAATAATTTGTAAATATTAAATATGTTTTATTTGTACTCTTAATAAATAATATGTTTGACACTAACTTATTTATTATTTTTTTTTTCAAGTATATTTATTGTGATACTTAAATAAATAGGCATTTGACAATTTTTAAAAATATTTTTTCTAGTAAATTTTCATAGAGACAATTTTTAATAGTTTTACATGGAAAGATTAAAAATGAACTATAAACTCAATTTCTTAAAATTTTTCTTCGCATAAATCTATTTTTTTAAACAAAATGGTTTGGTGCCTACTGATTTTTGTATTATGATTTATTAATATCAGATGTTTTTAACTTTGCAGATTATCTCTTAAATTTCTCGATATAGCTGAGTTGAAAACGTTTGAGGTTTCTAAAAATTTCCTTAAACTTTTATGTAATTCCACGTTTCTCAAAATATTTTTTTTCATAACTGTCAATAACAACAAGATTTCCCGCGTAAATATTTAAACGAGTACTCTGTGAAAAGCAGCGCGCCCTACCGGCAAAATATCTTGTCCCATAAATTGATACCATTCTTTTAACATTACGTTCGGACTCCTGTTATCTATCCTCCGTGCCCGCGACAATAGTTTTAAAAACCTGACATTAGCCACACTAACGCGCTCTAGTGGCAAAAGATCTATCCCCTCATTTTCGGACGCTTGCGTACATTACGATCGTCCTCCTTATATCTAGCCTCCGTGTACGATACAATAAATAGTTTCCATTTCACATTTTAGTCATTTTTACAAAAATAGAGTTAGTAGACATTATAATAAATGTACCGATTATAAAAGCTTTAAAAAATATGGACAAAAAAATAAAAATTAAAAGAATAAAACGAAATGCGACTTTTAAAATTACAATTTTTTTAGATAGTATAGAAATATCACATATAATTATAAATTATTAACATATCACTTATAACATTGAATAGAAAATGACATTTAGTATTTTTATAATATTATAATATGATAATAATATGAAATAAAACAAAATTGACAACTTTTGTAATAATTCTCTTCTTTTATAGATGTCAAAATTTTTTTATAAATATGATAAAAACAATAAATATCTTTCCTTTCAGTATTATTAATTATATGAATGAATATAATATCATAATAAAATATTGTAGGATTGATGAAAAAATTAGGTTGTAGAGTTGATAGGACCAGAATTCGAATTCAGGTCTGATGACCCTCTGATCACTTACCATTAGCATTATTTAGGGCCTTCGGTTAATCTCTTTCTTCACATATATCTATTTATTTGGAATGGAAATATTTTCCCCCACAATATGATATAGTACTTTTTCAATCAATGTATGTTATATAATATTCATGCATTCTATCAATAGCATTTTTGAAGTAAAATTTTTTAGGCGATGGTAGCGATAGAATTTTATGAAATGACATGAAAAAAAGGGAACATAGAGGTAGGGAGAAAAAGGAGAGAGAGAGAGAGAGAGAGAGAGAGAGAGAGAGTGAGAGAGTGAGATAGAGATAGAGAGAGTGAAACAGAACTTACAGTTGATCGACAGTGGAACGAGATTATGAAAGTTACTAGGTAATGTTGTGTGAGTATGCGTGAGATATGTTATAGTTAGTTATTGTGAAATGTGTTTGTATGAGGGATGAATGAAGATGAGAAAGGCGACACAGATGCAAAAGAAAAAAATAAAGTTAGCCGTGAGTTGACCGATATAAAAATAAGAATATTCGAATAGTAGAAAGTAAAGAATAAACAGTAACAAGTGTTCAGAGTGTTTTATTAGATGAGATAATATAATAGTTCTTACGGTTAAGTTTTGATATAATAGTTCGAATTTAAGAAAATATTATTGAATTCATTTGTGAAAATTTGATCAAATACACTTCTGAGGTTTCTAACATTTTGAAAAATAATTACAATAAAATGTTGATAATATGGAGTGGCGATTTCTACATGAATTTTGCATCGGAGGGATCACAGATTCTAATTGCATTTTTGGAAAATATATTCAACCTAAAAATGTCTAATAATTTCATTAAGGCGACGACTCGATCAAGTATAAATCGATGCACTATTCCAAAGATATCTGGATCGAATTAAAATTGATTGTTGTATCATATTTTAGTTAGCATAAGTCACTTGTATTATTTTTAGAAATAGAAGAAATGAAAATTGAATAAACAACAATTTTATACATACTGTTCCGAAAATTTTCAATAAAACTCATAAATTATTATATATCCATACCCTTTTTCACTTCACACTCGCTCTTCTTCACTCTTTTTTTCAACTTCATTATCTTCCAATAAGTAAATAGTGAGTGTCCTTTAAAGTTGGACACCATTACGCTTACTAGATATGTATTTGTTTGAAAATTATTGATATATGTAGTGTGTTTAGAATGAAAAGAAAATTGAGAAATAAATTAATTTATAACAAGTGAATTAAACGAATACTAAAATAATGTACAGAAAACGTCTGGACTTAAGAATCGTACATGTTGGAATAACAGCTAGAACATCAGATTTTTCCGAGTTTTAAAATTGGTTGATCATCCTTTATTTTTACGGTTATTTAAATGTTTTTAAGTATCAGAATTAGTTATATACTCATTAAAATAAGAATAATACAAAGCATATTTGTTTAAAAATTGCGTAGCTATTAATATATTTGAAATATTAAACAATTTTGATTTGAAATTTGTTAAATAAAAATTTTAAATTCAGTTATCACAGGCCAGAAATGTTTAAAAAAATGTATTTTAATTTAAACAATCGAAAATATTAGTAAAATACATTAAAATGTTATACCTGAAATGATTGATAATTAATTAAAGGAAATTAATTCGAAGAGGACGGTACGTCGAATTTATATTCTGTACTTTTAGATTACAATATGCATTTCTTTCGATTAATGTTATACCAACATGTACGATTTTAAGTATACAGGCTTTTTGTGTATATTATTTTTGCATTCGTTTAATTTAGTAAGTGTAATGGTGTACGATTTTAAGGGATACTCACTCTATATATGGATTGATTATTTTTTTAATAATAATAGTTTTTCGTCTATCATGCGTGGAGGCTACGCACATTCTTTTTTCAATTTTTTTTTAATTGTTAGTAAATTTCAATAATTATAGGGAGTAGTAAACAAGTTATAGAATGCATATATCTTTAAGAATTTATCACTATTAAATATTTGGTAATATTTATTTTTTGTTTTGTTTTATATAGTATTAGTATTTTAATTAATGATTATGTTATAATGAATTAAGTTTTTGTTTTTTTCAAGACTCAAAAAAGAATTTACTATATTTATCTTGTCTTTCGTTTGCTATAGTTACATATTTTAAATTGTTTTTGAAAAAAAGTTTTATAGATAATAATTATTGTCCGTCGTAATTAAATTGAAATTTATTTGAGATCGTTTTCTTTTTTTAAAATAAAATAGTATATCATTTTGTATTCCATATCGATAACGTTGGAGTTTCATTTGACCGATCTAACAGCAGTTAGCCTTCCAATACGATCACAAGATAGCGCCATAATTCCAGAATTCAGGTATAGACCTTGCTTCTCTTCAACAATTTTTACTATGTCATGTATCGACTATTTAACTTGACACAATATTTTAAAATAATTATAATATTCTATCAACCAATCAAGTGATCGAGTCAAATTAATTATTTAGTCCAAATTTCGTAGTTTAGGAATTAAAAGTAAATTTTATATTAATTAATTTCTCGTATTGACAATGAATATCTATTGTATGAATTTTAGAAGAAATGTTCAATGAAAATATAAAGCAATGCTGAAATCATTGAATAACAGAAGTAACAACGATGTTTTTTATGAGTCATTGGCTAAATATTCTTATTTCAAATATTACGTAAACTTACTTTCAAAACAAAAACAGAAATTCATAGAAAAAAGTAAAAAGAAAGAGAAAGGTAAAAGTTTTCTTTCTGTAGGATTCGATATCGAGGCAGGTAAACGTTATCCTGGATGGTCGGGATCGGTCTCCGCCCAAAGTACAGTCACTGCCTGCGTACGTGTGGATTTGCCCAAAGTCGAAAAGACACACAAATACGTAAGGAGAGAATATGGTGAGTGGGTGGTTGGTGGTGATGGTCGTTGGTGGTCGCCAGTGCAACCAAAGTAGGATGGGCCGGAAAGGCCGCACACGCACGAATCTAACCAACTGAAGTTGCATCCTATTGTTTGTATGTGTACGTGTGTCGGTGCTTGATTATACGTGTGTTAGTGGTTTTTCCTGGGAAAATGAAGGAGTGGAAGTGAACGAACGAGAGAGAGAGAGAGAGAGAGAGAGAGATGATACTAGCGTGTCTTGCGCAACTAGTTCGACGCAGACAGTTTGTCTATATACTTGGTTCAACGACCACCGCCCTGGTCTTGCCCGACCCTAAAGTACCGGGAGCTTCGTTTGGGAGAAATAGGGAGAGAGAAAGAATAGGTAGGGGAGAGTGAGAGGGGGGGGGAGAGAGAGAGTAAAAGGGCGTTGATGGGTTCGCTGGGTTGAGGAGAGGGTTGAAACGAATTGAGGGAGGATATGTAGGGTGGGAATAAGAGGGAGGGAAAACAGCCAGGCGAGGTCTCAAGTCCGTCGGCCCACGTTCAGTTCCGTCTCGAGCCCAGGGGTAGAAGATCTACTGGTCGCTTGTCTGCTCCCTTCTTTCGCTATAGTTTCATTTCTTTCCGTTTTAGTTCCTCTTCTGTTCCGATTGACTGACGTATACATATACATATATTGCATATATAATAAAAAAAAAGAAGAGAAGTATATGGATATATAAAAGATATATATGTACACGTGGGGACGTATATACGTATATATACGTTAATAATACACGCGCGCGCGCATCACATACTTTGGAAAAACGTATAATGTTATACGTTGGTTAAAGAAGAAAAATAAAAAACGGGAAAAGAAAGGGCGCGTGAATGTACTATTATCGATTTCTTTCTTAATTTACGTGGGTTGAATTTACGGGTACGATTTTGGTAACATCTTTACAATTTGTCGAAGTTGTTGTTCTCGTCGTCGTCGTCGTCTTATATTGTTGTTAATAACGATATAACGCAACTCTGACGCAGCCGCGTATTCTTACAAGTCCTGTACGTCGTTCAGGTGTACCGTTTCACGTAGTACCTGCATCTTCTGTCCATCTAATGCTCTTACATCGACTGCAGATTGCTTGAGTTTTAGGAACGTAATTGCCGCAACCAGGTATGTATAAATAAATGCATTATCTTCAACTAATGTCTTGTTGTATTTGTTATCTATTTAATTTTTATGTTTATGTTCACGTCTTACAAATTATATATTCTAGAACTTACAATTAGTTTAAATGTGATTAGGATTACCAATTTCAAGTTAAAGAGCTTATACATTTTTCTAAATATTAAATAATATATTTCGCATGATTTATTCTAGATCAAATTTATTAAAATCATAAAATTCATTAAAAAATCATATTTAGTAACCTGTTAAAACATTGTTATGATATATTATTAAATTCCTCAGTACAATGTACGTCTAAGTAATCTACAGTTTTTTTTATCACATATAGATATAAAAATGTTATAAATGTTATTGTATTAAAAAAAAACCAGTAGAAAAGATGGAAGATATCTTTGTGATACGTTAAAGTGAGTCGACGAAAGAACGAAATTTAATTTTCTTTCATATTTTTATTATTGGAGCTTAAAGCGACCGCGATGACGATTAATCTTGTTCTTACTCATGGCCAGTTCCAAACCGCCTCTTGTCAGCTGATTAAAATCGATAATGGTAAGCCTCGGCTCGATGGGTCGTCTTGTTGGAGCTTGCACCCTGTCGAGCGGTGCCCCGGGGCTCCGGAACCTGTGGCTCTGGTACCTGCATCCGTTGACGCCCGTCGTTCCACTTCCACTTCCTATTCCAGTTCCGCTTTCAGTTCCAGTTCCAATTGCAATTCCAGCCCGGCTCATACGCGTACCGCTCATCGATCGGTAACGAGCGCTTGGGAGCGGCTCTATGTCCTCCCGAAAATACCTGAAAGTCAAATCTCACAAATTTTCATAATGATGATGGTGACGGTGATGCGAAATGACAAAGAAAATACATTCACATCGATCAATCTCATTTTTTTATTATCCTCCCTTACGAAGACATGGTTTACGTACTCGTGAATGCTAGCTAAATGTAAAGGAGCCGGTGTCCTGACCATTTTAGAACGTGGCTGCCTTGATACGTGATGTTTCTGACGAGATTGTCGGATACTCTTATTCGATGGTTGATCTGGAAGTCCACACGGTATTAGACCGGTTAACTTGTAATATTCTAAAAATACTCGTGCGAGATTTCGACCGACTCTGTAATCTATTATTGAAATCGATAGTTAAGGATGAACATTTAAATTTAACTTTGTTTTTCTTAACCCTTATTATATAATCTAACCAAAGGCAAGGATAACGTTATTTGTTTGTATTATATTGAAAGGATACAACTTTCTTCTGTATATGGTAAAATACTTGATGTTCCTTTCCTAGAATAACCATGCATTGATACTTGTACGGTATAGCAATTGACATGTTCCTTTAAAATGGAGCATAGATATCGACGGGATGTTCCACCTTTGTGAGGATCTTGATTATACATCGTGTTTCCTAGGTTGTAGTCCTCCGTGTGTTGAGCGAGTAACTTTGGTAAGACAATATGTCTTTCGTACCTAAGGGGCTGGCAGCCGTGGTGTTAGATTTTGACACGTAAAGCGAGGGTCGTGTAAAGAAATGATGTGTCCTACATTCGCATGCCATTTGTAATCTTTAGAGATAATTTAAAGAATAATTAGAATTACCTATATACGTCTTCGTATGTGTTCCCATAAACGAAGACTCCTGTTGCGTTTGTATGTGCATGTAAATCCAAGACGCAATCTAATGGCGTGTATGTGTTTTTATCTAGAGATTCTAACATCGATTTGATAGCCGTTAGCGTTGGATGAATCCATTCTGATATACAATTCCAATTTCGATTTAAATCCATACCCATCAATGTAGATCTGTCGTAAAATTACCATAAGTTCGTAGGTTTGAAGATAAATTTTACTGTAACGATGAGATATTGACATAATTACCTATAATTGCCGAGGAAAACTCCATCGGGATTGATCATTGGCACAATTTTAAATATCACGTAATGCCTGAGAACCTGAGCGATCGGATGAGTACTGACTAGAAAATCCATCAGGCCTTGACAGACGAAAGAGGACGGTGATTCGCCTGGATGAATTCTCGCAAGTATTACCACAACTTTCCGAGCTAATTCCTGACCGTTATTCTTATCAGATGTTATGGTGATCAGTTCAACCTTCCTCTTCTGAATCGAGGTGGCTAAAGTTTCTCTGTGAACATAGGCTATCTTGGTACTGAGATTATTCAGATGCCCGAGATACCGATTATATGAATACGGATAACTTAAAGCAAATTGGTAGACATCGTCTTCTCGATCGAAAGCGAATGCGAAACTGAGCACGTAGTGATTCTGATGTTGCGGTGATTTGTAATAAAACAGCTGTAAAAATAAATTTTACAAATGCATGTTAAATGATATTAAATCCTTGAGAATAAAATGCGAGCGTACGTCTACCTGATCCCGAGGTATCCTTTGCCATTTTGGTCTACCGGTGCTTTTAACTAAAGGTGCCATGCCGATTTGAAAAAGATTCATACTTCTCGATATGTTCACTATGTTGAATATAACACGCTGATTGGATCTTACATTGTCAACGGTAAAGTTGAACCACAGGCGAAGTCGTGGGCTACAGGTATCCGGTCTTATGAAAAGATCGTACTCGAACTCTGAAACAAGATCTACCCGACCCAAGTTACCGGTTTCGAATGAGGCATCGAAACAGATGTGTCCTTTTTTTGCTTTCCCACTATGACCGGGCGGACGTATTACAAGTTTATTTACGTTTCCCAAACCACCTTCGGCATCACTGTCCTCGCTCTCTGAAACCAATTTTATTCCAATTTTATAGTATCTTTACAATATATCATTATCGATTTATGATCATCGCTACGAAATAACCGAAATAATATTTTATAGAAACGTTTTGAAACTCGTTTTTTATTTTATTAATAACAAAATATCACACGTTTGAATTGAATTTGTCGTCTAACCGGCTCTTTGATAGAGACTGGTGTGCTCTAAAGGATCACGTCCTTCCCCGTGAAAGGCCATTAACCGCGCGAATAAGCTCTGTTAAGATTATCCAGGTAGCAGACACGGCGAGAGACTGAAGGCTTCGGCCAACTCGGGAAGCATGTTAGGTGTTAACCGCCTACCAACCTATCTACATGATAACGAGAAATACCGATCTCAGTTTAGATTTCAAGCTAAACGGCGGATCCTCACGTTGCCTCTAATGTTCGTGCTTATACATAAAAAGAATGTGGGAAGTTCGTGATTTCGCGTGGGTGATTCTAGTCAGGGCGGATCACTCCGTCATGGATTCTCGCGTGGCTGCCAGGCGTCAACCGATCTCCTTTCTTATTCAAAACCTCTCGACGGGACTATCTTGTTTCTCAGTGAGAAGATTAAAGTAAAAGTTTTTCTAAGTCACGAGAACTACGACGATCCGAATCATAGCGATAGAAAGGTAAAGAAACTATCGAATGTAGAGACGATAGAGTATGTGAGAAACTTACTTTAACATCTTTTCGTGACTCAAGGTTGTTTTTATGTTTTAAAACGTTTTCTCTTTTCAAGAGGATTCTAATGTAAGACTGATCTAAATACATGTATTTCTACTTCTATATGGTATACTCGATTCTATCACATTTGATGAACTACCGATTATCAACTGTTGAGGTACACGTGCTCATTTTATATGCTTTTTATTTCAGTACTTTCGTTTTTTTGGGATATATGTCATACATATATACATAATTCATAAAATTATTTAAAGAAACTTAATGCAAAAAGCGGAATTTTGAAGGAAATATGTGCTTCGTTTAAGCGATGATAGAATGCATTTACTCAAAATCGACTTAATGGTCGTTATGAGGAGTGGATAAGTCTTACGAATTAATTCAAATTATGTTTTCATGACAATCGTTCTTTAGATGATTAGATAAATGGTTATTCAACCTGAAATTTTGCTTAGAAGACCAAAGGCAGCGTTAATTACCGATTCTTTGTTACAATCAACCGAGTATGATATTAGAGATTCATCTGGAGGTAATATTATATAAAACCTTCCGAAATTTCCAGGGAGTGGGAACTATGAGGAAATATCAATTCTTAAACAGTGCCCAATCGCATATAAATATATACGAGCTTTATACACATAATATCTTATCAATTAGAGGCTAGAATATTACATAAATCGCGAGAGGATCATCAATCGAAGGGATTCTCCAAATTTAATCAATTTTTCCATTTTTTACCGGAGAAACTAGATCTGATACACACACGTTGATGCATACACGTTTAGAGAAGATTGTTTATTGGTATCAAGAATTATAAAAAATATGCCTGAACGATGCGTTGACCATCATAATTTAAAGATTTTGCTAACTTTGATCAAGTTAATTTCTACAGAGCTGCGCCTATTGGCGCTGTATTATATCATGAATTAAAAGACATCGAAAAAAATTAAATTCTCGATCGCGCGTCCGTATAATTCAAAATCAAGCCATAGTAAAGAGTAACAGGCAAATAGACTGGAAGGCTTTACACACATTAAATGTAATTTCTTACTCATTACATTAGAATTTTTAAGTGTAACACTGGAAATCAAATATCTCACCTCTGAAATATTTCTTTTCACTGAAAAATATATCGCGATTAAACGATTAGTCGATACATTAAATAATTTTTTGATGATTATGACTATACCACGAGTGAACAAATATGTACACGCTTAAAGTAAAAAAAATCCTATTATCTGGAGCATAGAATAGAAATCACATTATAGAAAAAAGCTATTGTTAATGCGAAGAAATTCTAGTAGCCTCTAAGTAAAATAACACGAATAAAATTACATATGTACATGAAATTTCACTCAATTATTACAAATGATGACTACTATATCTAGAATTTTTGATGATGACCTATATCTAGAAATTTTTATAATCAAATCTTAGATCAAAGTACACATCACTATTCAAATTAGTAAACGTACCTGAATATAAAATTTAAATCATGCCTCAGTCACTGTTAGAATAACAAATTTTAACAATATTCTCAGTTATCACAAACCCGTGACGGTTAATTTTGTACCACTATTGTTTTTTCGAAAAATGAGAAATAAGTGCGAAAACATTTTTTTGACTAATAATAAGAAAAACTGTGGATTTGGAAAAAGCTATGGATTCGAAGACAAGAGGCGTACTATTAAGTCTACACTCGTTTGCTGGCTCGAACGGTTTGATACTCCTCGATAATATATTATAAGGTTGCTGAAGTCGTATCCCATAAGAAAAAAAGCGCATAAAAAATATGACATTTTATATTCAAAGAAGAAATTTTGTTATTTTTGATAAATCCGTTTAACATTGATTTCATTTATTTTAATGAAATTTAAAATATCTACATATTTTTACACAAAATTAACAAAACGTAATAAATAAACAACATCACACGATTAAGGAATCAGGGTTCTAAGTCGTACAATCTATAATCTATTAATAATAAAAATAAGAAAAAGAAATAACCAAAGGTAATATCTATAAATAATAATTTAGTAGGATTCGTTTTTACAATTATTATAAAAATATCTTTTTAATTCATTCCTGCAAATGTATAGACCGTGTGTATCCATATTATATTATATACATTGTAAGCATTGAAACATATTTTCTACATAATCTTTTGCACAAAAATTATACAACCAATTGCTTTTACATTTTTTGGCTTATTGTTAGATATATCTGACATATTTCAATATAACTTACGTATAAAAATTGATCACATAATAATGGAAAAAAAGGGTTTCCTTAAGGGATAATGTTACTCTAGCTCTCAGAAAAATAGCCTATTTTTGAGATATTTTTATGGGAATGTGATAAGCGCAAGGTAAGATTCGCTTATAAGTCCTTATTATACATAATGTAACAATGTAGCTTCAGTATAAATATAAAGTTAATCAGTCATGAACTTATTGAAGTTTTGTTAAATACTGTTTTTAATATGAGGTTCGCTTAGTTGAACTATGGCGCTGCCATTTTGTGACTACTTGCAATGAAAAAAATTGCTAATATTAAAAGCGTGTATAGTAAAGCCTGCAAACGAAATTTTCCTCGCAATTATCACCATGTCAAAAAATTTTTTTAAAATAGGCTATTTTTAAGTTGGTAACAGAACGATTTAAGACGCAGCATTTATTTTATTACAAATAAACATAGTAAAAATGTAAATAATACTATTTAAATATCATTTCGGTACAACTATTTCAATACTATAGAATAAGTACTAAAACAAAAACTTTATCAATAATATATGGCTTTAAAATCTTCAAAACATATTTAAAAAATTATAAGAAAACAACTATAAACTTAATTGTTGTGATAGCACGCTGATGGTAACAAAAACTGATTTAGGCAGTAATACAATTCGAGCAACTTTACCTTATTAATTAAAAAGGTTCCTTAATAGGTTCCCCTGTTAATCGTAACACGAAAACATTGCAATACATTTTATTATACGCAAATGAAATCTTTTGATGGTCTTTACTAACAATAAGATAAAACTTCAACCGTCATATCGCGCATCTGGTAAATTCTATTTATCTTTATTTAGAAGTTACTTTTTATATGTATATTCAATTAAGAGATGATTTTTTTTTAATTTTTAACTGATCACCTTTGTATATACTAACTCCAGTAATCCTTATTTTCTTATTCCTGTTAACTTCCTTTCATTAATGAGGTCATTAATATGCGTACTTGGAGCGAATCTAACACATCTATATCTTCTTAGTCCTCTATTGGGATCATATACATCATTAAAATACGTTTCCTGACAAGGGACATATCATCGACAATTATCACGAAGAGGTATAGTTTGTGTTACAAACTGACATGAGGATTCACAAGAAGGAGCATAAAGGGTTTCTTCTCACTGCCGATTGAGGCCAAATGCGATTCAGAAGATGACATATTTATGCATATATTAGTCTATAAGATTAGTCTATAGACTTACAACATTACACCAAATAACGCGACACAATTGAAATAGTTTACTTATCAGACATCACATATTAGTAAATCTCCAAAGAACTTTTTTTCTTTCTTTTGTTTTGAACGCAACCGGTTAAGGATGACTTTATATTGAAGCACACGTGCTCACTTTATGTACTTCGTAGTACTTTTCTTTTTTGGGAATATACGTCACTATACGAAGCGTTTAACTTAAGGATGCGTTGGATTTTTGCTGAGAAATAAAAAATACTTATTAAAAATATTTATTGTTCGTGTTTTAAGCCTTCTAGTTAACAATAAGGACATAGCTTGTCTTTATAAAAAAAATAAGTACATCAAGTATATTCCTGAATGAAATTAATCAAGGGTTATCTAGCGCCTATTTTTGAAATATCTTTCTTCACTTACAAGAAATGTGCTCTCCTTATGCGAAGAATCTTGTGTGCACTTTTTTAAATTTTCATAAACAAACTATTTAATAGCGGCCGCAACCAATAGGAAATCACTCTCTTCTTTTCTGGATACTCTTTTTAAGGAACTCCTCACACTTTTCTTTCTCTTGCAAATCAGAAATATCTAATAGTTGAAATCTTTTCCATTCTATTTAATAATATTCACTAATATACGTAATATACATACTAATAAAAATATAATACAAACACATTTAAGATTTTGCTATAAAACAATACACGAATTTTCTTGTAAATTTAAAATAATCAATGAACCTATAATACTATTGTTAGATAAAGATACATTACTACGATTATATTAATCGCGTAACGCGTATGTTTGATTAGTATGTATAAAGACAACATCAACTTTAATTCTACAATTCTAATATTAGGAATATAATTTTAATAACATGTCTAAATGGAGTTGAAATTTTCAGTTCGATTTTCAAGCCAGTTTCAGTTCTTCGTTATAAAACAATTGAAATAAAAATTCTATTAAGAAAAGATTCTATCATTAGAATGCAAAGTCAGAAATTACCAAGAATCTATTTCTATTGGATCATAAGCAATGTAAATGTTACGGTCGATGACGATAGTGTTTGAGGTCAGTGTCTGTAATCTTGATGGAGGGAATAGGAAGAGCTAAGAGTAGTTCGTCGAGTTATAGCATTCTTGCGTCAAGACCTCTAGATACAATTGTCAATAATTCACTAAGAAAGCTAAAAAAGTACGATATCATTGCATGAACTTCTGCGTATCTGATCAATGGTATAACGTTGGACAATGGACTCGTCTGAAGGTGGGTCTTGATTATAGAAACTAAGCAGTGCTTCCGATGTGTGTTTGAAAATTTACAAAGAATTTAAATAAATTTCAAAAATCTATATGATATATGAAATATAGAGAATTGGATGTATTAAACTAATTTCAAACTTCCTATCTTGATTATGTATCCAAGATTGTTTATATTTCAAAGGATTTTATTCTAGATGTCACATTTTATTCTCAATAATCTAAAAGTATCTTAGTAATACAAAACTGTAAATTTAGAGCTGATGTGCTTTGATAGAACAATTTCGTGGAGATATTTGTCGGATATTTCACTATGTATGCACAAGCGAAAGTAGCTGCTAAATGTCAGGGTTCAATGGGTGGAGCACGTGACCGTATCAACCGATGATTCTCCTCGCGTGACCCTTTCGACGGCTTCACACACACGTTCACCTCTTCCCTTTTTCCCTTTCTCTCGTCAATTCGATCGATCTCTTTTAGTGAAGGATCCTATCTTAGATCCTTCCTTTCTTTCTTATTTTTGTTTGAATAGCAGAAGAACAGACAGGTTAGGGCCGGCACGAAATGTGTGACCAAAGCTTGAATTCTCATCTTCTTAAGAAAATTATGATCGCGTGCGTAAGTATTACGTACCAGTTTCTCCACCGTCAGACATTTCTAGAGTTGTTGTCGAGAGTCTCCTATACCGAACTGGACTACGCGAGCAGACTTGGCGACACTATGTCCACCCAGGATCAACGATGGTTTCCTTGGTTCTGTTAAATCGATATACGAACCACTATATTATTCATTATCTAGATTGTTTCCTTCCGTAAATCATAAGTGTCTTTTTAAATCTAATTATAAGTACAGATAAATAAGGTATATACTAATTATTATTTCCACGTTGATTTGATTCTTTGTAAAAATTATAAATGCAATAGTTGACAAAGTTTGATGAGTTTTTCGGTGCTTTACATTTGATCGTATCACTTTTAATGATTCTTTCCTGATAAAATCTCATAGATCGAGTTATGTAGTTCAAGTATATATGTATATTAAACATGCACATGTAGAATCTTGAAAATATGCTTCTTCTTTTGATTAGTTGTAATAAATCTATTGTATTATTCTTTCAGATTTTTATAATAGACTTTTGATTATTTTGAAAAATTTGTTTATTTTCATTTAAATATGTTTATAGTCTAACTTTCATACTTAAATTTAATTTAATGAAAAACATAGAAAATATCTTTAAATATGTTTATCTATTAGTGTAGAAATTTAATTATTACTAAATTTAATTTCAAAATATTCTATTACAACTGACTAAAATCGCTCTTTTAAAAAATTAACTATCTAACAATACAATAACCAATTAATGCGATCTCGGTCGAACGTGAAAAAATGATTTGAGAATCACTGATACAATTTACAGATTACCCTCATACTGTCTGCGCCTTTTGCAGATGCGCGAGATAATCTTCGAAGAAAGCGCGTGAAGTTTCGTCCATCGTATTTGCGTAGAAAAAAGAAAGCCAGAGAGAAAAAGAAAAAGAGTGGGAGAAAAAGGGGTGGAAAAGCTCAAAAGTAAAGCGATGTTGAACATAATGCGCATGCTCTTAGTTTCGCGCAACTCTCGGAGTAGGAAGACTCAAGCGCAAACGGGTGAAATACACGATATAGAGTGAAGTAAGAGAAAACAGAAAGAAAAAGTTAAAAGAAGAGAGAGAGGCAGAGTGAGAAGAAGCGAGTGAGTCTGCGTAGGTGTAGAGACACGGAGCCCAGAGTTCTGAGCTAGCATGACATTTTTCTGGACGAGCTGTGTCGTTGGTAGTTCCTGGTTGGCTGTCGTCTGCTCTCTTCCCCTGAGCTTTACCTGGGATTCTCTGGTGAATGCTTCCCCTCTCAATCTCCCCTCCGTCTTTCTCTCTCTCTCTCTCTCTCTCTCTCTCTTCGTCAATTCGGAATATCCATGTGTATGTTTCATTTCACACACACGAGAGTGAATGACTGGTAGAACGCGGGAGATCGATATTCGAAACCCCTCTGCTGTCTGATGCTTCCCCTCTTTCCAACCGGAGTCAGTGGCGTAGGATGTAGAGAACGAGGAGCTCGAGAGCTGGCACAACAAACTTCATAAAACGTTCAATTCGAACGAAAATATCAGCGAAAAGAATAGACCGTGGGCAGTAATAAATCGAACTTGTTTAAAAATGTAGTATAACGATTAATTATGTAACAATACCGTTCTAGGATTCATGAAAAAATTGGACCTTTAGGTTGTCTGAACCGAGACGCAAAGTCGGGTTTTTCCCACTTTTCAGGCGATTGCTCTAATCATTGTGCCATCTAGGGCACTTCGGTAAAACTTTTCATGAATATCTATTTATTTCTAATGGAGGTGCTCATTTTCACATCTTAATTCATTTTTTAATCCCTTTGTTTATAAATTTAATTTCGAATAAAAATTTAACGATAGTTTCTTAGCTCGGGGTAGGCTTCTCGTTCTTATGAGAAATCGATTATTCTGGATTTGAATTTATTTGCTGGCCATCGTTCTCATTTTAAAATATCCAATTAGTCTGTTAAAAGCAAGAAAAGACAAAAATTTGGGCGGTACGTAACGACCGGGAAATGATTTCACGAGGGCGCAGGAAACACCCTGCCAAAGCTTTTGCCAATTTTCACTTCGACGCTTGCGCAGACGTGTACCCAATATACTGCCCTCTTCTACTTTTCCTCCTCCTGTTACTACTACCACCAGCTTTTAAGCGGCTCGATGATCCACGGTACATGCAAGCTCTAGTTTTCTTAAAAACGAACTTCCAACTTTCGATGACTTCGTCTGCGCATGCGAACGATCATCTCTCGCTATTCCTCTTTCTTTTTTATTCAACAAAAGCTCTCTTTTTCAAAAAAATTAGATGAATGCTGTCATAAGAAGCGTTTATTTTCTAGATCGAATCGAAAGATTCCAATTATACTTGACGTGTTCGTTTACTTCGGTCAATACTTTCTAATAAATTCATGAAACATCAAATCATAAATTACAATGCACTGTGTGTAGGAGGTGTAGAAAGATTGGACAAGGGGTGAAAAAGAACAATAGAAAGAAGATCACAAATGATGGAATGCTAGAAACCGTACGTCACCCTCCTCGTTTCACAATTCACCCCACGATAGTCGTTATTGAGGGTAAAATTTTCTCCTGTTATCCTATATCAGCCAGGTTTGCCAACTCGTGAAATTGAAAACTCGGCTCGACCCGACTTCGACTCTTCTCTCTTTTCTTTCTACCCGATCTCGAACGCCTGCGCGTTATCATTCTCATCTAGCTTTTTCTTTTTTATCGTTTTCTTCGTATAATGTAGCCTATTGTGTATATATAAATTAAATATATATATATATATACATATAACATATACTAACGAATACACGCATACACCCCTTTTCTTAAATTTCTACCCCTCTTCCGTTCAGGATCGTGGGGGTGGTACTATTGGTGGTGGAAGTAGAGGTGGAGGTGGTGGTGATGCTGGCGGTGTCCGAAGGGTGCAGCCGGTACCACCAGTGCCTAGACTCCTCAGTTTAGTTACCGCACCACATAAAGGCATTGCGTTGTAGACACCGTTATAACCCACAACATTCTTAATCTTTGATTCTACATATTTCTCATTTTTTGATCCTTTAATTCGATGTATAACATATAATTGTGATATATATATATATATATATATATATATATATATATGTATAAATAACACAGACACGCGCGCGCGTAACCGTATACACATACACACGCACACACACCCCACACACCCTACATACATTTATATCAATACGCTCGTTCACGTTGAAAATACATAAAATAACGTCGTCGTCGTCGTCGTCGTTGTCGTCGTCGTCGTCATCGTCATCGTCATTTTTACAGTTTAAGAAAAATACAAACGAAAGAAAATAATTGTATCATCGTTCAACCTCGTACGAAGGGAAGGGAGAACTTGTTCGCGATCAAAACAAAAAGAGAGAGAGCGAGAACGAAAAAAAAGAGAAAGAGAGAACTAGCTAAGCTCCAAAAAAAAAAAATAGTCAAAAGACCGCTCACGCGCGTGTGTGCTGTGTCAGTTTTACTTCCGTGTGCCCACGGTGTTAATCTCGAATCCGTCAATTTTATGATTATATTTATTATCTTCGATCATCATTGTGCACCTTTCTCTCCCATTTTCTCAGCTTCGTCATCGCTCTTCGCTTTTCTACGTTTCTCCGGAAGTTGGTCCTCAGTTTCTGATCATTGACCTCTCTTCATCACATCATCGCCGATATCAAAGAAAAAGAAGAACTGAGAAAGAGGGAGAGAAAGAGAGAAATAAAATCTCATCTTTCTCATTTGTATTCGTAAAGACAATCCTACCTATTCTTCATCCAGAAGATTCTTCTTCGATCACGTGAAGATACCAAGAGGAATTTATCACACAGAAGGAGGAGAAAGTGTGGAGATAAGGAAAAGAAGAGGCGCAAAAATTTGTGCATTTGAAAATTTGAAAGAGAAGCAGAGGGACCGACCGGCGGGGACGAACGTGTTTTGTCGTTTCTCTTCTTTCTTCATCTTTTTTTTCTTTCTTCCCCTTCGCTAGCGGTTAGTAACAAAGATAGTAAAAGTAATTATTAAAATTAATTATTAAAAAAAATTAAAAGGGAGAAAGAGGGATTCTTTAGAGATGCGTACTTTTATGTATACTTCCTGAGAAGTCAAAAGACTATCGAGTGTTGAAAAAAATTTTCACAATTCTTTATTTTTCAAATTCTTGTATAAAAAAAAAAAAAAAACCATCTCACACAAAAAAACACCCCTAAATCGTCGTGATTAAGCACGTTTCATTGTATCGTCCACGTCGTTACCCCGCCAAGTTGACGACAGCTCGTCGTCAGGCCGTCATCGTCAGGCCGTCGTCGTCATCGTCGTCTTCGTCGCCGTCGCCGTCGCCGTCGTCGCCGGTAAAAGAAACGTCTTATAACCCGGTCGTCGTTCCGTTCTGCGCCCAGATATCGGCATCTTCCAACCACTGATTTTCATCGTTAATCGGTATGTTCGTTTCTTTCTTTACTTTCGTTGTTTATTATTATTATTAATATTATTATTAATATTATTATTATTATTATTATTATTCTTTTTTTTTTTCTTCTTCTTCTTCTTCTTCTTCTTATTATTATTATTATTATTATTATTATTATTATTATTATTATTATTATTATTATTATTATTATTATTATTATGTACTTCCTACTATTAACCTTAAACTTGAGTTATTCTTATTATTATCATTAATTCCTCTTACCTCGTTATATTATCGTTGTTATTATTATTATTATTGTCATCACATTATTATGATTGCATATATCGTTGATTATGCATTATTATTAAACGGACTGCCGTTTTCATCGGTGCCGGCAGAGACGTGTGTTTCATCCGCCATATTGTATTTTATACGATTGTCTCTCTTTGATCGCCGACCGCTGATACGGTGACTATAGTTCATTTCCTTCTTTTTTATTTCTTCGATTATATATTTTTTATGAAAAATGTGTGATCCTTTTTGAGATATCCCTTTTTTATACTTGTCATTGTTAAATAAAAAATTGAAATATTTAAGCAAACGTTGATTTTGTTAGACGTTTCGACGATATCGTGCCGTAGACATGAAAAAAAATCAGCGTACGTCGATCAAAGGAGAGAGATTTAGCCCGTGAGGTGTCGCTCGCGGCGGTGCAACTTTGTATCTCGCAGAAGTTAGGGCGTGGCACCCCGAAAGGGCGAGCCCGAAAACGCGACTCAGACTGACGCAAACATCTCTGTTTTATAATCCAAGAACGGCATGCCAAACATCGTTACCTATCAAACTATTATTTTTTTACCCTTCGAGGAAAAATAAATGAACTCGTAGAATGAGTCTAACGTCAGTCTTTCTCATAAATCCGGAATTGGAAAAAAAGAAGGAGAAGAAGGATTAAAAAGAAAATATGATACGACTAATCAAAGTAATACAAAACGAAAAATATAGATAAATACAAAGAAAAAAGGAAGAGAAAGAGAGAGAGAGAGAGAATAAAAAAGAAAGTAGTAAACAAGATGGAGAACGTCCAGAGCATGTGCAAGGCTTCATCCGGATCCACGATGGACCGAGTCCTCGATCAACCGGCACTGTGCCTCCTTCTCGAGGACAAGCGGGAAGTCTCGAGAGGGATACTTCCGGTCGTGACGGCCCTGATCAAAACGGTGCGTGAGAAATGAAAGTGTAAGAGGAAAAATTTTGCTTTTAAAAATTACCCTCTTCCTTATTGCCCCTTTACTTCGTATAGTGCGATTAGCCGGTGAAGAATATTTCATTGATGAAAGAATTTCAAAAAAAAAGAGAAAAAAATTAATAGTCTGATCGGGACCTTGCTTTTAATTTTTTATCTTTGTCTTTATAATTTAATATCTTATAATATCTTTGAGCGTTACTGATGTGCTAATTAGCAAAATAAAACGTTCTTTTAAAATATCGGTTTTTATCATTTATTTTTTCTATTGACAATTTTTTAAAGACTAACCATTGAAATATCAAAGATTTAGTAATTTGCATTCACTATCGGTGTGGGGTGTAAAAAGTATAAAGGAGAAGACTGAAAAAGTGTGTGTGAGAGAGAGAGAATGAGAGTGAGAAAGAAAGAGAGAGATCGGCAAGTCTAGTGAAACCTTAGGTATTGATCGTTTCTGGGTCCATGTGACGCGCCTGCGTTTTGCTGTGGGGTGAAGTCGTACCGAGGGTAAACGCGAACGGAGAGAAAGAGACGGAGAGAGAACTATATCGGGGTTCATATACCCCCGGGGTAGCTGCAACTTTCCTCCATGTTGGCAACCAATCAATGGAGCTTCTACTTACTTCTTATTCTCTTTCTCTCTCTCCCTCCCTCTTTTCCTGTTCCTCTTTCTTTCTCTCTCTCTCTCTCTCTCTTTCTTTCTCCTTCTCTCACTCACTTTTTCAGTATCTCTCTTTCTTTCTCATATACATAAACGTCAGTTTAGTTCTCTGTACTGATTGCCACATGGTCACACCCATTACAGCAAAGCAATGTCACCGATGCCAATTCCATCTTTTTCTTTCTTCTCTCGTAATAATGGCTGCCATAGATACGTTTTCCCTCTAATAAAAAAGTATTTCATATTTGGCTTCAAATATTTCAACTTTATCATTCCTTATTCATTCCTTATTCAAAATCATTTTCTTTTTTCATTTTATTAATAAGCATTGAACGTACCGTTATTTTGAATAAGTCAAGAAGGTATTCCTGTATTCTTTTATTGCGTATCTAAACGTTAAATCTCAGTTAATAGGTATACTTTGTATAAAAAATAAATATTTATATAAAAATATACATAATCGGGCCGTTGTGTTGACTAAAAAGGGACATTAGCCCAGGTTTGCCCCATACTGGGTAACAGCTCGAGTCATTAAACTATTCAAGACCTTACGGTCAACTTCTTCACAAATGCCTATTTATTTGGAATTGAGGTGCTCGTTCCAGCATTAATGATCACGTATACTTTAATCTTTTTGTTTTTTAACGCGCGATATTACGAACTTATTTAAATGAGTTTTCTGCTTAGAAAAAAGGGGCAGACCAAAATTTAGTTAATGAAAGTGAGAGAAAGAGAAAGAGAAAGAGAGGGAGAGAGAGAAAGAGAGAGAGAAAGAGAGAGAAGAAAAGGCGTATCCGCGGACATTAAGCTATATCGATCGGTTAGGCTTTCTAAATGTGTTCTGTAGTATCACAACCGAGAAACGATGCAGCGCAAAATTTGTTCATCGATCGACACTTCGCCGATACGGAAAAATCTTATTTCTAGAGAAAAAAAAGAGACAAAGAAGAATAGGAACTATACTTGCTTTTATTTTATCTTGATGATGTCACACAGCACATATATCTATAACTATTCTTCTACTTTATATTATTATTTATATTTACTTTACGTAAAAGTTCATAAGATGTATATGTATCGAATAAGTACATAATTACATATTATAATCATTCAATTAGTAGACCGTTGATCGAAGAAACTATATGGAAGGTTTCTTTAAACTAATTCTAACGTCAACGTTAGTGTGATGCTTTCCAAATTTCCCGCGCTATGTTCTGAAAATAATTACTATGTTTACAAACGTATTTTTATTTACACTTTTTCGTGCACACATACCTACTAAGAATGTAGATACATATTGTATATTCAGCGTACAATTATACGAAAGAATTTCTCACGATACGCAATATCAAGCAAAATGATTAGCTCGTAATTAGCGCGAGGTACTGCGACGGTTACGTGACTGCTTAATCGATTTACTACCCTTTTCAAGTCTGCCAACCAGCCTAAGAGCGTTCGATAATTTCATACGAGAAAAAGAAAAATATAGACATCTTCCTTATTTCTACTTATACAGGATATTTCATAAACGTACATATATCAAGACTTCAAAAGAGATCTATACACTAAAACAAGTAAAGAGTGTCATATAAATATATGTCTAATATTCCTTAGTTATCAAGGATGGATAATTAAATATTTCGAAGAGCTCGCCTTTTGCCTCAGTACAACCTACTGTACGTTCTATATAATATGTCTTGATCTTATCTAATGTTTATTAATATTTTCTATGGACATATACAGCATTCAAAATTTTGCGTAGTCGGTGCTTCTTATTCTTGCAGTAATCAATAGCGTTCTGAAATTGACAACATAGTTTTGTATACTCATGCTGAAATGATCAACATGCATTTTATCTATGGCCGTGCCGACAAACTGAACTAAATTCACGTCGACTATATTAATTATAAGAAAACTTCCTGGTACGTAGAATTCCGAATCATAGAATGTTTTCATTCATTTATATAAATAATTGATGCAAAAAGTGCATATTTGGAACATTTTCTTTAATTACCCCAAATTGGAAAACTAACAATTTATTGGGTATATTTTTATATTGCTTTGTTACTTGTTTAATATGTGGATATACCCCCTGAAATATGAACATGTATTTATAAAACACCCTATATAGAGACATATCTATTTTGTATCTTTTTTTTTATTTAGACAGTTTTTTATACGATTCTTTAATTTCTCGATGGTATATACCTCATCTTATCAGTAGCTATTTTTTATTAGTAAGTTAGCGTTCTCTTAATGTAATTTCCCGTTTGTTATATAGAAAAATTTGCCGTTTATCAGCGGTGTACGCGTAATATAACATTAATGTTTTTCAATTTTGTCGTTACCGTTGTTTACTTCTTCAATACTGTTACTTCTGAAGCTGGGTTACCGTTTTAAAATAGCCTCGCGTTCTTCTCCATCAAGTTATGTGTATGTATACACATGTTAAGCGTTACTTTGTGAAACCCGTTAATTCGTGAAAAAACTAGCTAAACACTGAAATAACTATATTGATCTGTTTAAATATAAAGGAAAACAGGATTACATACTTCAATTAGATAATATAAGAATTCACGGGAAGCAAGCAGATAAAGTATGAAATTGAAATTTGATCCGTAGATTAGATCAGGTAGAGCAGCACGACTAAAAAAACATTGGTTTTCAGAATAAAGAAAGATATAAGAATGAATAACTATGAGCATTGTCATAGAAAGAAAGCAGACTTTAAAGACGGATCACATTTTAATCTCATACTTTACTTGCTCGCCTCTTGTGAATTCGTATATATCCTCGTTATTTTTTAAAACTATTAGTTTAAAAACATATTTCTATGATAAGCTTTCGCAAAAGCGTTTAGTTATTTAGGGTATAACCTAGGATTTTCCTGATTTAACTGAATTATATAATTTAACGCTAATATACAAAGAGACGAAAAGATTGAAATTTAGTTGAAATATCAACGAGTTTTTTCGCCCCTGTAACAGAGTTCAGTAACCTCGAACAGCTGGACAGAATTTTGACCGAACTATGGTCGACGTGCAATTACATCCGTCCCTTTTCTAATGCGGATCGATGACGGCTACGAAGGTCTAACCCTCGAAAAATATAAATTACAACAGCTGAATCATGACTAGACGGGACGAACCAGTAGAGCAAGCGTTTGCATTCATTCTTTGAGATATATATATCTTCTCCTTCACGAGAAATGACGATATTTTTTTAGTCTTTTAAAACATTGTAAATTTTTATATTTTTATCTTTTCGAAAATATTTACAAATTATAACAATTAAATGAATTAGATAAAGATTATATTGATTCTTCAACTTATTAATTTTCCAATTTATTATTTATTTAACGATAAATCGTGTTATGAAACGATAAATCGTTAAATAAATAATAAATTGAAAAAACGATCAAATTAATTGGATGAATAAAGTACTAGCTTTTTTAAAAAAAGAATCAAATTACTTTCAACAATATAAAAAGATTCACTGATTTTATTTGAAAATCATGATATTGTAAATATCAATCTAAGGAATCGATTAGGATAAGTTTGAGATTTACAAAGGCAAGGAAAGCTAGAGTAATATAGAATCATTCTTTCCTAACAGTTTTACGACTAACGAGAATCAAAGACGTAACGAGTAATCGTAACAAATAAATAGCCAAATAATAAGCGAACATACATGAAATGTATTAATATTTATAGTGCATTAAGTAAATTAATTTATAATTTTGTCGAGAAAATACAATTTTATTCACATAAAAATATAATCAAAATGCGCTCCAAATCCAACGTTATAGACCTTCGTTGTTCTGCTCTCTCGTGTCTCGTTATATTTTTCCCGCTTCTTTTATTCAAGACAAAATTATCACGCATCATCAAAAAAAAGTTACTGTTCGACTTAACTTCCATGGTACGCGATAACGGAAATAAATATCCAACAACTCTCGGAGTATAGTTATTGGCACGGCAGCCAAATTTTTATTAGTTCATTTCGTCAGTACTGCATAATTTTGGTTCGTCATCATTTTAAAGAGAGAAAGAGAGGGAGAAAGTTTACTTCTACGCAAAATTTTTGTTTGAGGTCATACGTGAGCAAACTTTCACTTGGTTGATCTATGATTTCCATATTACAGATTTTTTATTTTTATAATTTTCTTTTCCTAATAAAAAGTATTACTGTACCTAACAAGAAACTACTTTCAGATCTTTGAGAAAAAAAAAACAATAAAAAGAGTCAAGCGTTTTTAAAGTCATCAGTAATACACGTTTATTCGGTAAAAGACGAAAACAATGTATTGGTATAAAGAAAGAAAGAAAGAATAGAAAGAAAAGAAAAATTAGCAAAACTGGATGATCTCCAGAAACTCTATGCTAAATGTCTCGCAGGACGAAACGAAAGGCGACACCGTGTGTGGCATGTCCAAGATTTGAAAAGGTGTCCAAACGGAAGTGGAGATCGGTGAACCGATGGAGTAAATTGGAGCAGGAACATAATCCAACTTAGAAGGGAGAAAAGGAAGTAGGATATAAGTAAGGTGTTCTTTGCAGGTGAACTTATTTTTATGAGCATTAAAAAGTTCATTTGCTTTTCTCCACAAACAAGAAGTAGGATCTAAAAATTCGAACGAAAATCTAAATGTAATAGAATCTAAATGTAATGGAAATCGTTAATAATTCTCTAAAATGAATACTACTATCTATCTTAAATGTTTAAAATAAAAAAAATAGTTAACACGTTACCGCACACTTTTAATTTGACGATTGTGCTCAGAAACACAAAGATCGGACGGCTATAGTCGTCATTTGCGGCAACGTGTTAATCATTTCTTCTTTCTTTTATTTTTATTCATTTTCTTTATTTCATTTTCATTTTGTAACTCCAAACGAGAATAATGTAACGTATGAGGCAAAAATAAAAAGAAAAAAAGTCTTGAACGTCATATTTCTGATAATTAGACGTTGAAAGTTACACGTTATCCTTAAAAATAACGTAGGGTGTTATTTCGAGAGAACTCATTTGGGATCCTAGTAGGAAGGTTCAACGAGAAGGACCCTTATCTTGATGTGATAGGGTAGTGAAGCTGGATCAAAAACCGTAAAGAGGTGGTTGTTATCTACAGCAAGAGTACAAAGAGGAGCAAAGGACTTCGAAAAGAACGTACTCCTTTTTCCAATAACATACGATAGAGGGATATTCACATATACATATGTATTTGTAAGGGATCAATTCTTTCAAACTTTTTAATCATTACTTGTTAATTAATTATTATAGTAATAAAACATTAAATTAATGTCATAATAACGAAGAGGATTTTTGAAAATTCATATTAATTGCCTTTGTTATGGCGATATACCATCTTACAATTGGAACAATGGAAACGAGCACCTCTAATTCAAATAAATAGGCATTCATAGAGAAAAGTTGATCTAGGAGCTACAGATAACTTAATGATTAAAGAAATCGCAGGGAAAGCAGGTCCAGCCAGCCAGCTCAACTGTTTTAATTTTTTGCACGAGCCCCATTAGTTATTTTTTTATTTCTTTTCTTTTGGTGGATCTTCTTCTTCTTCTTCCTTCCAAGTAAGCACAATGCCTGTTCCTCTTCACGACTCGCTTCATATAGTTAGACTGACGTTCCAGCGCTTTCGAGGTCTCTTATCTCGGGATATTTTGACCATTCGGTCATCTGTCATGCGCGTGATGTGATCCTTCCACTCAACTTTTCTGCTTAATACCCAGTCGTTGATATTTTTGATCTGGCATGCTTTTCTGAAGTCATCGCTTTTTACTCTGTCCCATAGTGATTTCCCAGCTATTCTGCGAACTATCTTCATTTCAGCTGTTTCATGATTTGGCGTGTTTTTGATGTTTCGGGTCTTATTTCTGCCGTGTATGTCAGTATAGGCCTTATAGCGGTTTTGTATATACAAGCTGAATATGAATCTTCTTATAGCATATAAATTTTACACGTAGAAGTAATGTTTCAAGAAAATAACCGGCGTCAGTAACTTCAACGTTCTTTCTCATTAAGGTACGATATCGCGAACCCTTTCTTGTAAGGGAAAGAGTAAAAAAAGTGAGAAGAACGAGCGAAGCGAATCATGGCGTCGCGTGTCATACAAGAAGGGTTTTACGTACGCGCATGTGTGTCGCGTCGTTCTCGTCGTCGCGTCGTTCGCGTTCCTACCGTCGCTCTCTCGTGGTCGATAAAGGAATTAACGAAGCATGCCGAGTATTGCCGAGCGCGTACTGTCTCGTTCGAGTCGTATTACGAGCCGATCGCGAAGGGACGTGTGTTTTCAGTCTTTAGGTAGCCTCCGCCCGTAACGCGTCTTTTCTTCTGTTTCCTTAGTCTAGTATTTAACGCTTTAATTTCTTATCTCGCGAGATCCTTCCATCACCGCCTATTCTCACTAATCCTTCGCTTTCTCTTTTTCCCACTTTTTGAACTAACCGATACAAACAAATTAGACACACGTACATACACAAATATATATACTGAGTGCATACGCGTCGAAAGAATATTCACACATCAATATATATATATATATATATATATATATATATACTATGTATAATATGTATACATATGTATATATATATATATATATACATAGTACATACACACGTTAACACAAGACTTATACGCTAGTTCTTTCTCTTTCTATGTCCTTGTTCTTTCTTTACATCTTTCCTTTCCTTCTGGAATAGAGGAAAAGACGAATGATCGTGATACGACGTCAATTTTCGTTTTCGTCGTCGTCGTCGTCGTCGTCGTCGTCGTCGTCATTGCCATCGTCGGTCATCGTTGCGTGGTGGACGTGTGTTTAATTTACGCATATTTCCTTCTGAAGAGTGAAAGAAAGAAAGAAAAATAGGGAGAAAAAATCATTCCGAAAGAAAGGTGAATCATAAATGTTGATTTACGTGCGTCTGCAACGTTGTACTTTCCTTTCATTGATTTCTCCTTCCGTTCCGGGCGGCGGTGCAAGAGCGTGATAAGAGAAGACTCGCTGCACTTGAGAAAAAAAACAAGAACCAAGAAAAGAGGAACGTAACTATTGTATTTTACCTACCGAGTTTCTAACTTTTCTTTAGAACGAGAGTTAAGAGAGTGTCAAGCAAAAAGATAATATATAAGTAAGAGAAAAAAAGATTTTGTAAGATTATTATTTATTTCTTAATGGTCGCGTGCGACGCCAAATAATGTAAAAAAATTACAGAAGGAAACAGAAAGAAAGGAAAATAAATAGAGAAATAATAAAAAAAGAGAGAGAGAGAGGGACCGAAAGAAAAGAAACGTATCGAAAAAGCAACATAGACACAAAATTATAACAAGAAAATACTGGATATTTTTGGAAGTGTGTGAGAAAGGTGAACGAAGGACAGGTAAGAAGATAAAACCAAATGTGTTCGTTTCTCTATGTCTTTCTCTTTCTCTTCGCGAGTATTTTTTTTATGCAATTTTTTCTTTCCTTCTAAAACATTGAAAAAGCACGTGCCGCGCAAAGTTTTGTGGAACGTCGACGCGTCAGTTCTTAACCCTCGCTCCTGCCATCACTCTCTCTCTCTCACACACACACACACACACACACTATCTCTATCTTTATCTTTTTTAATGCGAGTCCTACCTCCCCCCTACCGTATTTTTTCTTTCTTTCCCCTTCTGAATGCGCTACTGCTGCTGCTGCGTGTCAACGCACTCATGTATGTCGTCATATATAATGTGTGTATGTGTACGTGTATGTGTACTGCTGCTTGGGTGGAAGTAGTTCTTTTCTTTCTTTTTTTTTTAATTCCATCTCGCTCGCTCTCCATAGTGTGCTCACGTTAAATGAACAAGAGAGAGAAAGGGAGTGATAGAAGAACATAAAAGGGGAGCTGTACGGCTAACGGGAGGGTGGGTTGCTAAGAGGGGCGGAGACGTTGTAGCAGCGCTCGTATTGATCGGTCCCAGCCACGCAATTTTCATGATCCGTCGCCATGGCCACCTAGCCAGCGGCCGAAGATCGTATCTACCGACGTTTGTGGAAATCGAACTTTAACCCTTCAGAAATAAACCCTCCACGTGCTTCGCGTTATTACTATAAATCATTACTATTTTATTATACTTACTTTTTCTTTAAACTTTTTTTACTTCTTTTTCTTCTTTCATATTTCTCTTTCATATTTTCTTTGTTCATATCATTTTTAAACGTTGTGTATTAATAATTTCATTTATAACTTATAAATATTCTATGAAAACAATATTTGTATATAAGGATTTTATTGGATAGAAAGATTAATTATGATAGAAATATGGAAGTTATCTCGCCTGATGTAGTTCAAGTCCGCGGTTATATAATTGTGTAGTATAAAAAAGCTAATGTTTATTGAGAAATTTGTACTCAAAAGAATATCTAATTCTACGAAAGAAAAATGTAATAAAAATTTCCATGGAATAATTATATTTTTATAAAGTAAGTAGCTAAAATGCAGAGTGTTTGAACACGTTTGAATTATAACAGAAAAAGTAACGCTCGACGTCATAGTTGTGTAGTATATCTCAAAAGAGGTTGCAACTCCTTGCATGAACTTTGTATTTATATATTGTATGTGTGTATGTATGCGTACACTGCGTCCTTCATATATGAAATTAGTCCATATTGTATTTATTGTTTCACTGGATGAACAAAACAATATTGCTGTATCCATGCCGAGTATTCGCCGTTTTGAAGTCAAAGCAACGAACTATAATGTTTTCTCATGATGTACAAATTTTGTCTCTATCTATCTCTGTCGGCCTCCATTGTGGAAAAGTCCTAAAATACGCGCGTCGGTGAGTAGGCTCGTGTCAATCGATAACGACGAAGATGCGGTGCCGCGATAAAACTTGGCCATAGCATATATATATATATATATATATATATATGTATATACTATTTTCACCACGCGGAAACTCCCACGCACGCACACGTTAACTTTTTTGTGCAAATACGTTTGAGTTCTTTCCCCTTTTATTCCTTTCGTCGTTATATATTAGTTAGGAAGAAAACGTTAGGTTATCGTTTAAACCACCTGCAGTGTGTCACTTAGTTTCCTGTCGTGTCTCTATAATTAGAGTTATACACATAACCTCACTTTTCTACTACTTGTTAGTTGGCTGATTGAAATTTTGATCGATTTTACGAATTAGCTTTTGCTCTTTGCGTTCTACTCCTATGTTTTCCGAATGAATATTATCGGACATCGATGATCGTAGGTAGCACAATTTTGATTAGATTTTCTGGCCAACTTTTTGATACTTTTTACAAAATTTTATATTTTATATTATATAATTTTCCCTTTATTTCAAATTTTGGTAAGTGAATTGAACATTTGAGATTTATTCTGTGAACACGATTGACTTGAATGTGATTTTTTATTTTTTTCTTACGTTTTCAAAAAACATTTCGGTTGAAAATTACAATGTTACTATTTAAATGATCTATATTCAAGATAGTTTATACAACTATATCGTCTACATTCGATAGATTTAATCCTTTCAATGAAAGAAAAGAAAAAAAAAAAGAAGAAATTGCCCATCGAGCAAGTACAATACAACTCTTTTATATTATCGCTTTTGCTCTTTACCGCTTTTCATTTTGCCGTATATTGTTCTAGTAGCTGCCCTGTCTTACAGTGGTTCTCAATCTTATCTAAACGCGAAAGCACTCGCTATTGACTGGCAAAAATGGTTCTCTCAAATTTTTTCAAGTATAATTTTAAAAGCTTTTTGCATTTAATCCAAATTAACTATGTTCCTAGCTTGAGAACCTTCGAAAACCATGGGAATCGTTATTACTCTGAGAACATAATAGAATCTATCTATCTATTACTCTTAGGAAGCCGTGGACAGCTCATTTGGGGTGGCTACTAAAATGTGCTAGTGACTACTTCGATTCGGTTGTATGCGTGCATTCATATATTTATGCGAGTTCTGTATGAAGGGACTCTAAGGACAGCTGACAGTCGTATACTTTGTCGAGGCAGTGAAGAGCGATCGAGGTGGGTCGCGGGGAGGGGAAAAAGAAGGGGGTGGACGACGACTGTAGGGGAGGACTGTAGAAGAGAAGTTGCAACGGCGATGTAGAAGGATAGAAAAAGAAAGGAAGAGGGAATTAAAATATACCTTAGTAGCTCGTACCGTCGGTTGATATACATATATGCCGTAGCAGCTGTGTATACATACTCATTTCTCTTTACATGCAACACTCTATATAGCAGTGTCTCTCAATCGGTAATTCACCCTCATGTTGTATGTATAAGCTTTTTTTTAGGGTTTTCATTTTACTTTGGGTGGTATGTAAATTCCCAATGAGCCACGTTACCAGTATATGGGCACGGTTATATAGAATTTACTGAAAATCTGATATCTATCGCATTACATTACAGAAATTCTCTGTGGGAATAACTTTTTATTATCCTAAATTCTTCGTTATAAATATACTTAACTCCATTCTCTTTGGCATTATTAATTTCGATTTTTTTTTCAATAACCTTATTCTTAACAAATCTTTTTAATATCAATATCGATGCATTATTTTCTAACATTATTGTTTCGTTTATCAACATCGGAATTAGAATTAGATAATACGATTCTATTTGTATATTTTTTCTTTCACTTGAAAATCTCGATTTTTTAAGAATTAGCAATTTTCAATTATGTAGCCGATTTAGAAATTGAAGCGCTGAGCGCGAAGAGTGATTTGATGCAAAGGAGAACGAGAAGGAACGAGACGGACGAGTATAAGGTATGAGAGTAGGTACGCATGATAACAGTTTTTACAAGGATAAAAAGAAAGTTGATATATCAGTGAAGAAATAAAGCTTATTAATTATTAATTTGAATTTAGTTGATAAATATATTTTTAACAAAAATGTCTTGAAATTCTTTTTCTTTCTTTTGCTCTATCCAAAACCAGAAAATAGTATTTCCTGTCGGTAAGATTTCTGCTCCAATTTTTGACCTGGAAAAAACTACATATTTCTCAGTTCTACAAACGATTATATATATTCAAGTATACGAAATATTTTTAAAATGTCGTTTTTTATTGAAATGGTGAAATGAAAACTTCCGATGTAAAATTTCGCGCAAAATTGTTCATAGCGTTTAAAACTCCATATAGTAAATACATAATATCCAAAATAGATTATTTTTCCGAACACTAGAGTGGACCCTTTAATTCTTTATAACAATAAGTACTTTAATAATAAATAATATTTTTTTCTCGGATAACTTTAATTAAAATTTGTTTTAGATGGTTTTTATCTAAGAAAAGATAAGCCAGGATTGGTAAAATGTTTAAATTGAGGATTCGAATAATGAAAGTTTTGAAAACACTGCTATATAGGGCCAGAGCTACTGCGTTATTCCTTCCCTTCTACCTCTCTTTCATTCGTTCCTTTTTTCCTTCTCCCTTTTCTCCTACTCTCTTTTTTGTTCAACCCCTCGTAAGTAAATCCCTTTCTCTCACTCATCTACCGGGTGTCTTTTTTTGATAAAACTTTCACATGTAAATTGATTTTTCTCTAGCTCGTTAATGAAATCAGTTAACTTACGTTTTACATTACTTATTTATTTCAAATGAACAAAAGTGCAAGTAATGGTATTAAGTATTTTTCGTATTAATAATGATGTTATAAGTTTTTATGTATACATATATGTTGGTTGGTTAATATTTATAATGATGTTTAAACTTTTCTTTTTTATGAATTTACATATTGTTTTTATCATTTCAATGATATATTTGCTAATTTTAATTATTGTATTTTTTGAGTACTTTTTTTATAGTCAATACGTATTAGACACCCCGTAGATAAGTACGTAGCACTTACGATTTTAGTGGTAGTAGTGGCTGGTAGTAGAAAGAGCAGGAGGGAGCGGTTACCCCAAGGAGCCCCAGTCCTTTAAACGTCGACGGTTCATTGCCCCTTTAAATTATCCAGTCTCCTATTGGGCCTTTTTCTTCGACTTCTTTTAACATCAATACAGCTCGTTCGTTCTTTACGATCTCCGTTTCTTTGGAAGTCATTGTTGAATTGAATTGAAATATCGAATCGCCATTTCACTTTTTTTCCCTTTTTTTGTCTCCCTCTTCATTCGTAGAAGAAGACAAATGTTATTTATAAATAATGTGGAAATTATTATCGGTCGATGTAAAATTTGAAGAGACAGTTGTTGTATAAGCTTGATATAGGGCTAAATTATAAATAGGGCTGGCTCAAAGGTATGAGTCTTCCCCATTATCTAAGTTAGTTTAAGGGGTAACACCACTATAAAATTTTCAAAAAATCGATTTTTTTTTAGCTTAAAGTGTACTTTAGACATCTAAAAACATTATGTACTTGGTCCTGAAGCAAAAAAAAATGTTTAACATGGCGAAATTTTATTTTTACGAAGCGCCTCAAAGCGCTTCGAATAGAGTAATAACAAAACTTTAAACGCGTTTTTCTCGAAACTACATTTTTAAAACTGGGCGGACTCAGAACTCGAGCATCATTTAACCGATTGACTTGAAATTTTGAAAATAGTTTGATAGTTATATTTTCTACAGAAGTACATATCCGATTTTTAATTGAATATAAACTTTTAATTTTATAAACAATTTTCTACATTTTTTTCCGTCGAAAAGTCAATTTTTTAATTCAAAGTTCCGCCATTTTCATAGAATTCGACTTAGGGAAAAATTCGTATGTACTTCTCAAGATAGTAGTTCATAGATTAATAATTTCTTTTATTTTTTATTCTAGGTCTCATAATTGTCCAGGTATGAGTCCGCCCGTTTTAGCCAAAAAAAAAACAGGGTTTTGTTCAGCCACGAATACCGTGGCGTATAGATACATTTTGTATCTAAAATCAATAAAAATATTTGTTTACATAGTTCAATATATGATTAACAAATCCTCAAAAAAAAAAATTCTATTCCTCATTTAGTGTTCGCAAAAAAAAGTTCCCAAAAAAAGCTTTTTTCAGGCTCTAGAGTGGTGTTACCACTTAATTTTCAGTATTTTTATCATTTTTTTTTATTTTAAATTTTTGTTAAAATTATACAGTAGCTGATTTGAAAAATTAATAAATAAACTAAAAATAAAAACTGACGCTTTTCATAACATGGTTTTTGAAGGAATTGCTCGTACAACATATTTTCTGGTTCTTTTTAGTACTATCATTTTTTTTTTTTACAATGGCGGGATTTGGTATTTGCGGCAATGAACTTTCGAGTTCCTAATGCCAATTAATAATAAATAATCAATTTTTCGTATGATGCTGGAACTCCAAAGCCATTGTAGCACTAGTGTTACGCAGATTTCTTCAACATGGAGTCTTCCGGTAATTAGTTTGCTAGGGATGAGGAAAATAATGGGTTTATTAACAAAGAATTAAACACGTGGTTGAGCCAATAGGCAGTGTGATGTTTTATTGGCTCGTCAGGAAAACCCTCGTGGGTTAAAAACCACGGAGGTTAGATAACAGGAGGGCGATCAGAATGTATCGCAAGTGTCCGAAAATGAGGGGACAGATCTTTTGCCACTAAAGCGCGTTAGTGTGGCTAATGTCAGGTTTTTAAAACCTTGTTTATTGTCGCGGGAATGTAGCAATTGTACTCACGCGTTAGTCAAAATAAATTAATCAAATCTTATAATTAACGTTAAAAATAGCAATAAGAAAATATTTTTTATTATTTTACAATTATTCCCAAGATATTATCGTCAACTTGTTGTGTAAATCTATTGAATTTCATCTTACCTAGTTGCAGTTGAGTAAAGGATGGAAAACTAAATTTAAAAAGTCCAATTAAAAGTAAATTGTAATTTATTATCGTAAATTGCACTTTTTACAAGACTAAACATTTTACCATTTGCATCATTGCATTTTTTTTATATTAGTAATTAATAACTATCAATTAAGGTTATATTACCTGTGGTACAGTGAATAAAGACGTATTTCTCTGATTTAATTTAGCATTCTTATTACGATCCTTGACTTGTCCACTTGTAAACCTATGAACAATACATTTATTTACCATTTTTAAATAAATATTACTTTTTATAAATTAAAAAAACATTTATACAATTTTTAATGATGCAGTATTGTCAACAATTGTCAATGAAAAATATAAAGTAGACACTATGACACTATGACGCCATGACGTTATAAACCTGACATTAGCGAACATAACGAAGCCTAGCGGCGTATTTACGAAAATGATCTTTCCTTTTTTTTCCAGTCGCGTTGACTGTACAATTTCCTATGTCGATCGCCCTCCTGATATCTAGTCTCCGTGATAAGAACCCTGGTTATGATTTGCTTAAATTAGTGGTGATCAACCACGGCGACGCACGTGGTTGAACTATTGTTCGTGTTTAGATAGGTATAAGGGGTGATTTCACCAAATTAATGTGTTCGTGAATAAACTCCTCTCGTTCTCGTGAGTCGTCTTAAACTCCTCTCGCTTTCGTAAATCGTTTTAAATCCTCTCGCTCTCTCGTTTTAGGCGTATAGTCGCAGGCGTCCAGCGGAAGAATAGACCGATTTTTTCTGGTATTCTGCCCAACAAGACGCTCGCAACAAAGATTTTAGTGGGGGATGCGCGCGTTCCCGCACCCATTGTTCGTTCGTTCTTTTCGGGAAGTGGCGTGACGTCTTAATGCTGCGGCGCGTATTTCGAATAGCGCTTGACAGTCTAAGGTCGTTTCCGACCGTACAACTAGGCCGACGCTTTTTATGTCTGATTTAACAGCTATAATTGTTATAATAATAATCTGTAATTATTAATTATCAATATCATATTAACAATAATTTATATATTTTCTTAGTTATTATTTATTATAATAACTACTGACATATATTTGAATAGTTACTATTAAAAGTACGTGTATTATCAATTTTCTGTTCTTTTTTCCATTTCAAGTATAAGAAGATATTTAATCAATATTAACACTCTTTACATAGAGTTATATCAAGAATTATTAATGACCTTTAAATGTCAGAAATCACTTTGCACACAAAGCAATTCCATAACTATAGCCATCCAAAATCACATTCAATTAGTGTGATGAATGTATTGTATAAAGAATAAATTTAAGGACATAAAAATATTGAAATAAAATAAATATTTACTTTAGTTAGAAATAAATAATTCGAATGATACGTATTTATTACCGTTGATGCTTGTCAAACGAAAAATATTTTCGATTATACTACATTTAATAAATAAAACGTTTCTTCAAGCGACTAAATGAGTCATGAACCGTCATCTAGAATATTTAAAATAAAAATGTAATATATTATATTCATGTATTCATTCTAATTCTAATATCGTTTTCTTTCGTACTTTTATATTATATTATTATAATATATTTATTCTCATATATGTAAATATTTTTCTATAGATATTTAGATTTAATAGATTTATTTTCTTAATTATAGATAAGGGTAAAAACGAGAAAACCAATGGACGATGGTTTCTAAACGATTTTCTGCATCTCCGTGGATTCGTGTTTTGGTTAGTTTAGCTTGTTGGTTTTCTCGTCCTTCGCGTATTGCCTCATAGTTGGTTGTATTGTCGAACAACAAACTATTTATTCTATTTCTTTCTTTTTTCGTTTCCCTCTCTTCGTGTTTATATTTAATTTTACGTTTTTTTTCGGCGTTGCTACGCGATGCTTGTGTGTACTTATATTCATATTCTTCTTCTTCTTCTTCAAACTATCGTGTCGCGCAATTGATATTGTTACTCGAAGAAGTCACGATCCTCTAACATCTTAGAAATTTAAGTAAATTTTTATCCTTTTTCTTAAGTCACACTCGATTGACTTTTTCAACCATTTTTATTCGTATTAATTAACGAGCATCGTCGAAATCGATTATATGTAAGTAAATAAGTTAAAATTGTTTTGCGTCAAAATTATAGTGAATAATTTTTAATGAATAATTTTATTAACAACAATTGAACAATTAAGGACAGGTGAGTGGTCCAGTCATGTTGAATTACTAGATCTTGGCATGAACATCAAAGTTAAGCCACGTTGGGCACGATTCGTAATATATCCGGAAAAACAAAAGACATAAATCGTATGCTGTTGACTCCAGAGAGATGAATAAGACGCGACCTCTCTGGGTAGTATTGAATAAGTGTGTGAGAAGGTATATATTAATAGATAAATAGCTCAAACCCGTAAAAGGAAGAATAAAAAAAACGAATTAACGAAAAGTGTATTAACAGATGACATTGGAATAACGAGGATTTGGAATACACATATATATTTATATATTTTTTCTTTTTTTAGCGAGATCAGTTTATTGGAAGTCGTAAGATCGATAGATCAAATTATTTTGTATAATCAATTTGAATTGTTCTGCTTTCTCTATTTTTTTAGATTTCGTACGTAGTTAGTGACGACCCCTCAGAAGAGTGCAATGATGGCGAACGGAATGGACACCGTTGTACAACAAAATGGAGGATCCACCCTCGGACAGACATCCCAGGAGGAGTCGAAAACGAATCTCATCGTCAATTATTTGCCTCAGAGTATGACGCAGGATGAGATCCGTTCTCTTTTTTCGAGTATAGGAGAAGTCGAGAGCTGCAAGCTTATCCGCGACAAACTTACCGGTAAGAAATTTAAATCAATCGGTTATTATTAAGTAGTCTGTTATATATAAATGAACTATGAACTATATTTTATAAATCATATAAATATACAAAATTATATATATAATTACTTATCTCATAGTTTATTAATGTTATTGTAATTCGACGTAACAAAAAACTAATTAAAAAATTCTATTTCTCCCGATTTTGTTTCTACTAACGCTAATTTCATAATTACTCTTGTAAATATATAATTATAAATATGTTTATGCATTGCATATGTATGTACAAATATTTATATTTCTTTATACGTTCCATATCTAATTTCTTTTAAAATCGTTAAAACAACAATGCATCGTGAGTTGTTAGTTTTACAAATGCTAGAGCTAGACAATTGATTAAAAATCGCTATATATATATATATATATGAAGGAGGAGAAGGGAAAACAAGAGAAAGAGAGAGAAAGTTGTGTGTGTGTGTTAGAGAGAGAGAAAGAAAGAAAGAAAGAAAGAAAGAAAGAAAGAAAGAAAGAGAACACCTGTCAGTAACAGCTGTTATTCTACGTTTTCTAATCGAATTCTCACGATAAAATCGATTTGGCTGAAGTTTTATCGATTATAACTAATAGACAGAACAGTTTAACAATCACGTAGGCGTATAATAGTAATTGCAAATATCATTAGAATTCTCCTATTCGCGAACGTGCTAATAGACGTATTTTTAAAACGAATCATTTCTAGTGTTTTTTTTTCTTATCGTTCCTTAGTAAAATGATTATTAATGTTACGAAAAAATTTCTAACGCGGTTGTGTGTAATTGTTCACTTACTCTTTCTGCTTATAATTTGAATAAAAAATAAAAAAAAATAAATAAAGAAAAATAAAAAAAAGGAAAAGAGCAAGGAAGATCGTCTTCATTGCAAAGTGATGACGTAATTTGGGCGTCAAGAGAGAGAGAGAGAGAGAGAGAGAGAGATACACACAAAGTATTGGCTTCTTTACCCGCTAGTAGATCTATTTCGCTAAATAGAGGATGAAGACATGGCTTATAAACTTGGACGATTATAAATACGCGAAACGTTGTATAAATCCTCTTCCACGAATAGTGACTATTATTTCAGGGTAGTGGTTGTGAGCATCGTTGTTGTTACTTCGATGAATTGTAACAAAAATTATAAGGGAAAGAAGTATAATTTTATATCACACCGTTTATGCGGAGAAAAAAAGATTAACAAATCTTTAATATTTTGTGCAATAAGATGGAAAAATAATGAAAAAAATAGATAAATCGATGAATGGATAAATAGAAAAATAGGAAGATAGACAGATAGATAAATAGATAGATAGATACATGGATAGATAAATAGATAAAATAAAAACGTGCGTATACGTTGCGTCTCTATTTTTGGCAAGTAAAGAGCGGGGGCGTCATTTGGTTTGAAGCTTTGCCGCTTTATGCTTGACCTCACTGCGTGTAAAATTGCAGGACCGTATCAAATGTGGGTGGAAGTGTGTGTGTTTTTTTTTTTGTAATTTCACGTCATCGTTTTTGCGCACGATATATACCCATATATTTGTGTATATATATACATACGGTGAGTCAAAAGTACATATGTTTTCAAATTTTATGAATTCGTTTTTCGATATAAAGTTTGAACTAAATAATTTTATTAGTTATAAAAGCATCGCTTTTTTAAAATACTTGTTACAAATCAATAGTATCAAATGATGAAGAATCATTTGATACTATTTATCATTACTAATTATCATTTTTTTATATTTATTTTCATTATTTTTATAATAAAGCGTTGTAAACATAATATCCATAGAAATAATTTATTCACACTATATATCGAGAAACATGATTCTAAAATTTGAAATCATATATTTTTTGCTCATCCTGTATATATGCTAGCATTAAATTGTATAATTCAATTAAATCGTGGAAACCCTAGATTTTACTCGAAATAACTAGACGTTTTTGGGAAGTCATATAAAACAAATTTTATTGTATATTAAAACTAGCAGTTTTAAGAAATAACGAGGTTATATATGAATTCACAAGAGACGAGTAGTTTAAGTATGAGAGTAAGATTTGATCTGTTTTTAAAGTTTATTTTTTTTTTTTACAATAATGCTCGTAGTTATCCGTTCTTATCACTTTCTGTACTTTAAAAATCAATATTTGGTTAGTCTTATTTACGGATTAAATTTTTCTTCCATATCTTAACTACTCACCTCTTGTAAATTCGTATATTACTTAGCTGAAGGATATAATTTTGTTATCATTCATATTTAAAACGTTAGCATAGTTTATTGCATCATTCTGTATTTATTGTATCTTAGTGGTACAGAAACTGAAACAGATACACTCTTTCTATGAATTGCATTTTTTAATAATAATCACACTTATTTCTTTACTTGTAGGTCAGAGTTTAGGATATGGCTTCGTTAACTATCATCGGCCTGAAGATGCTGAGAAGGCCATAAATACGCTTAATGGTCTTCGTCTTCAAAATAAAACGATCAAGGTCAGTCCAGAAAAAATACATTAGTAATATAGTTTGAATTTACTAGCCTCAGACAAGATTATCTATATTTTGATAATTTTTCACTTATTAACTAAAGCCTCACTTTTATCAGGTATCGTACGCGAGACCGAGCAGTGAAGCGATCAAAGGTGCGAACCTTTACGTGAGCGGTTTGCCGAAGAACATGACGCAGTCGGATTTAGAGAATCTTTTCAATCCTTACGGAAGGATCATTACTTCTCGGATACTCTGCGACAACATCACTGGTAAGTTGTCGAGAGAGCCGAGAAAAAAAACAAAATGCATCATATTAATCTTGCATTCGATAGATATAAACGACACTATAAAGTTTTCATTTAGAACTGCAAAAAAAGAAAGAATAAAAAAAAAAAGAATGGAATTTTTGGCCATGAGGGAGCAGTGGCTATAAACGCTGAGGAGTTGAATTCTAAGATAAATAGAAAAGCTATTGCACGCAGCATTTAGGTGTAAAAACCAATTAGAAATAATGTTATATTTTTAAATATATACTTATAATCCGCGCGTTTTAAACACGTCCGGGTGATGGGGCTTCTATTATCGATTCTTTGCAAAAAAAAAGATCGTAATCACTTTATACTTTCTCGATTCGATCTCATCATGATATATCGTGAATATGAAGTGCTAAATAAATAAATAATTCATTCCTACGACTTTGTTTTAACAACGGAAAGAAAAGGAAATAAAATTAAAAAGAAAAATCAATTTTATATTCAAATTTCCCGATTCCGGTATACGGTTTACGATCGAATAATAAATAATTATATTGGTCAAAATGAAAAAACTATTAAATTATACTAATGAACCCTCAACCTTGAGTTTGATCTCAAAAAAGGCGGATGAAAAAGCACATGCGACGAGAAAAAAAAAGAAAGAGAAGGATAGGTGAGTAGGCCATGGGGTTGAAGTTGTATGTGGGCTGGGTCGGTGCGCCTTTCATTGTAGTGAGAACGAAAATACAATCATGGAAAATGATAATCGTGGTCAATGAACGAGAACTGTCGTCATATTGGTTGCTATTTTTCCGTTTTTCGTTTTTTTTAATTTTTTATCCGTTTTCTCCAATTATTTCTCTCTCTTTTTCTTTCTCTCTCACTCTTTCTCTATTTGTGTCTCCTGGAAATCGTTATTTGTTATTTTTTATTATTTTTTATTTACTAGTTTCTTCGTTTCCAACAGGAGCATCAATTAAAACAGTAATGATAATAATAATACTAATAGTTGTAATGAAAATGATAATAGAGTTATACTTCCACGATATAACAATTTCAAAGTACGATAAGCTTCTTCAAAGTTATTTGTTTTTTATTTTTGTTCGTCGTAATCCGATATATACCATGAACCCTGATCTTGACCTCCCTGTTTGCACACACAGTCTCATGGCCTATCCACTTCTTCACCGTTTATATCTCATACCCGTCGCTTATTTTCTCCTCGGACAACCCTAGTTCTCCACTTTTTTATATCTATGAGATATCTTTTTTTCTTTAGTTATTGTCCAAACTCCTTAAAGTGTTTAGTTAGACAAGAAAAATTAGACAAGACAATTTTTACGGTCATTATGATGGCTAGAATTATTGTAATATAATTATGATAATTAATTTTTGTTCGTTCCGATGAGAGAATAATAATTGTTGTCGATAAAGAGATTATTAATATAAAAAAGAAAAAAAAAGAAAGAAAGAAATAAGGAGAAAAAAACGAAGAAAAGTAAAATAATTGATCTCAATTAATTACTTTGCAAGTAAAAATATGTATATGTATTACGTGTTATTTTCTCGCTTTATCCATTTTTTTCTTTTTTTCGTTCTCTCCTCGTTGCGAGCTCGCATCCACTTTTTTACAAGTCTTTTAATACCGCATGAAAAATAAATTCCTCGAATTTTATACTCTTTCTATTACTATATGTACGTTTGTTTTCGGCAACGAAGCCCCTCCCCTCACCCTCGCGATCTACCGTATATATGTTATAAGTATCATGAAGGCAAGTAGCGTGTAAAATAAAAACACGAAAATCGCTCTCCCCTTATTTAAGACATTTTTCATTTTGACGGCGTCCTTTTGTTACGCTTTATCCTTCATCTTTTACGTTCTAACGTTCTTTATTTCTTATACGAACAATTGTCGGCGAATATTTAAATAAATAAATAAATAATCGATGCATTCGGCAACAAAATTATATTCTATGCAAAATAGATTCAAGGTAATAATATTATGTATCGGTATAATAAAATAACAATATTTTTCATTTCTTTTTGTAAATTGTTCAGTAATTGTTCATTGACGGAAGAAAGAAAAATTAATTATTATTACTATTATTATTAAATTAATTATTCGGATTATATTATTTTGCAAACATGCATCTCGACATGCTTTTTTTTGCGTTTAAATCTCCCGCGTAATTCACAATGTATGACAATATGGCGGGTGTGTATTGCTAAATGTATTTATTTCTCGTGTACAAAACGAACATAACGATTCTCGTAACCGAGCCCGGAATTAAAATATATATTCGTGTGTGTGCATATGTATTTTTGTAAGTTTGTTAATATACATATGTACGCACATGCATATGTATATATGTACACATATTATTAATGAATGTAAAAAGACAAAAAAAGAATGTGCCTCCTGTGTTGGGTCGGCAAAAATAAGGGGCGAGCGAAACCGTGCTTTCAGAGTTGACTTTAACGAGATATGATTTTTTCCGTTTCTGTTTAGTACGACAGTTTGTGCTCGGCGGCGGAGACAATTTGCCCGGTACGTAACTCATAACTCTCTTTTTTCTTTTCCCTCATTTTCCTAATTAAAGAAAAAGAGAAAAGACAAGAAACCGTCTCTTTCTCTCTCTCTCTCTCTCTTTTTCTCTCTGTTTCTATATATATCTATCTATTTTCTCTCTCATTACTGCGCGCGAGCTTCTTGCGATTTTTGGAATCGCACACATTATATCAGCACACACACACACACACACACACACACACACACACACACACACACACACACACACACACACACACACACACACACACACACACACACACACACACACACACAAATATACATTACACATATGCATACTATGAGACTCGTAAACAAATAATATTTCAATCAATTCACGCTATCATTAATTTTTTTCTGTAACTATTATTGCAAGGAAATCAAAACGGTTCGTAGCTTGATTGCGAAAGATTTCAATCTTTCAATGCCATTTTGTGACCTTTACGCTGTCTACCACGATCGGTTAAAATTAATTTTCAATTTTTTACGAATATTTTGCATTCATTGTTGTTACTTTTCTTATGACGATTATCATTATAAATATTGTTCAATTAAATAACTGGTTATATGAATAATGGTGATTAGTAACAGGTAAACAAATTGTCGAGAAAGTTTAGTGTTACATATTAATTAAAGACAAATGAAAATTTTAGCTCTCATTCGTTTAAAAATTGCTTATATTAATATTTAGATATACACATATGGGACCAAGATAATGCTACGAATTGATTTGTTTTCTGTTAATAGTATTTTCGTATTGTTCGTTATTAATAAAAAATTCACAGTTTCGATGCATGGTCGAGGATTATAATAAATGTAATTATATAATGAATTAAACTGATTTCAATCATTTTCTCTTGATCGTGCTCTTCGAAAAGGGATGATAGAGACGGAATATTATTGTGTTTAACACTCTGATTGCCACGCCACCCATATTCGGGTAACAGTAAAGTTTCTGATCGGGCCGCGTCACTCGTATTGGGGTGTCTCTTATTTGACTACTTGTGAAAGATATTCGTATGTGTTTGAAAAGATATTTCGCAAAGGAAGTAACAAAACTATTGAATATTAATTAATATGAACTATATTTATTAATATAAACTTAAATTTATAATAATATATTCATTAATATAAACTATTTTCATAGAAGTAATACGATAATGGTTTATTAAGAAAATTATGTGGGATGTCAAACTGTAAAATATTCTATACAAAGCTGGGGTTGGTCGGGACAACTTGGACAATAAGTTGTTTTCTTTAAATTTTCTTGTGTCTTTGATCGGCCCATTCGTCGACTTTTATCTTCATAACATTGTTTGCATACGCGTCTAATGCTTCCTCCGGAATCATTTTTCCGAAAGGCGATATTATGCTGACTTCGACAAAGACAAGGATTTGTTGTATTTTCAGTCAACCCTAGTAATTTTGCAGATAATAATACCCTAAATCTTCTAATATTTTCTTCCAACATTTAAAATATCGGTGGGAATACCCAGCAGAATACGCTTCGTACGGCGGTACGCGTAGCTTGGAAGAAAATTTCACTGTAAACACGCGCAGCAGTCAGAGTGTTAAATAGTAATTTTCACTGTAATATCCTCGACCAAGTATCGAATGATGCGATATTCATTGATTGCAAAATGAGAAAGACAAATAAGAAATAAGGAAATAGTTTGTTTTTTTTCTTTTCTGTTCTCTCTTATTTCATATCATTTCGAAGTTAATCCTTTTTTGTCTCTTTTTTCGTATTTTGCACAACACACAAAAAAAAAAACAATCAAACGAGCGAACGAATACTATTAAATGCATACGCACAAATGCGCATATGCAGAAAAACATGATGTACAAAATATAACGCACAGAAGAAAACACAAATCACACAACACGACGTATATATACAAACATAGAGACACAAAAATAATACACACGCACACACCCAGAGTTCCTCCTGAGCGCCATTTTTGTTTCTTTACGCTTTTTGTCGTTCGTTATGATTATAATTTGCAATTATATATTATATAAGAACATATTTTTCTATATACAGTATCACATATTTTTCGAAGCGCGGACGACTCGCTGTCTTTTTCTCGTTCCTTCCTACCGCGATAATTATCCGTTTAATCTGAGCAATGATGATGATGATGATAAAGATAAAGATGATGATGATGATGATGATGATGATGATGATGATGATGATGATAATGATGATAATGATGATGATGATGATAAAGATGATGATGATGGTGGTGGTGGTGGTGGTGGTGGTGGCGGTGGTGGTGATGATGATGATGATGATGATGATGATGATGATGATGATGATGATGATGATGATGATGATGATGATGATGATGATGATGATGATGATGATGATGATGATGATGATGATGATGATGATGGTGGTGGTGGTGGTGATGATGATGATGATGATGATGATGATGATGATGATGATGATGATGATG